>NC_134402.1:383787399-384092399 GCF_038048845.1 Mixophyes fleayi | reverse complement strand
AGCATATGCAGACATCAGCAATTGTAGCAATTATTATTTGTGTATTCCCCCCGTAGTTATAGGTGCATGTTAACGCTGATTTTTTTTTTATCAAGGTCCTATTGAATTTGAGGAATGCAACACGGCCATTGCAGTGGAAGGTGGGTTATAATTAGTTTGTATGGTATGACTGTCAGAAAATAGCAGGACAGTTTACATTAGATACAATATTGTATGAAATGATGTGTACCTAATGTAGTTTTCATATTTCTAGGGGTAAAGCAGAAGAAAAGGAAGACATTTGGTATACCAATAATAAGCAGGAAGGACAGGGATGCAGAATCTGTGTAAGCATTATGTGTTGTTATTTGGATATAAGCTCATTGCACTTCGTCTTTGATTTTGTACTATATCTCTAGTACTCATTCAAGCCACGTACCCACTGGTTTTTGTACAATACAAGTTTAAACGTCATTATAAACGAATGTAAAAAGAATTTGACATGTGGTTATTAACTTGCGCTTTTAGTCTCTTTTACATGGTCAGAGGAGCACAAAGAAATGCCCCCGAATGCTAGTAGCATCTCAGTTGGGTATGGGGTCATTACAACCACGGGGTTTCAATTTCTAAATTGTTCTCATGTGTAGTTTTAGTATAAAAAATGCTACTACAAAGCATGTGCGTATGAGGACGTAGGAATACGTCTGGATTATTAATGCTTTAGATATTTTAGATGGACTGGGCTAGATTAGTGACTCAGCCAATTTGTTTGGACACATTTGTGTGTCTGAGCACCAGGCTTGATGTGCCAAAAATAATTTTGGGGTGCTTCAAGAATGACAAAGTCAAGGGATAATTTGATCTGTTTTTAAGTTGCAGATGAAGATAAATATTCCTATGATTTCATGTTGGTGTGTATAAAAGAAATTGTACCATAGCCAATGTGATGACCTTAAAATATAGGTTACCACTGGGTACAGGTAATGATTTGTTTTCTTCTTCCTGCAGGGAGAACGCTGATGCTGGCTCCATTGTAAGTGCTTGTTTGATTTACCTTTTACTTCCAGCACACAGCTTCATATGTATTTTCCTCTCACCAACCTTATATTTGCATGTAATTTCTGAGAATTGATGTTATTGTACATGACTATCCATATTATCCACTAGTGGGCAGACTTGACCTCCTCCCAGAATGTTCATACATGTAAGATGTGGTCATACACTATCGAGCAAAGGGGACACTGCATTAGTAATGCCAGTTCATACACCCAAAGAGATTCCTACAGCCTCGGTCATATTTGATAAACATTTTATTTCCTGTACTTTCTTTTATATACTTTAGATAATTCATCAGCAGTCAAGCTTACTTTTTCATCACCATTTAAGTAAACAATCTCTAAAAAAGTTCCTTGGTGAAACTGTATTTAAATGATTCCATACACATACAAAAAATGTTTCTATAACTTATATAACTGGCGCTGGGGAAGTTTTTCCTTTGTATGAAAATGAATGACCTTAATCAAGGACAAAATTCTGTAGACTATAGGAAGACTTCTGAGGGGGGAGGGGGGGGGGGGTAGGAGGGGTGGTGGTTTAATAACATTTCATAAGAGTCAAATAAATCGGTAGATCCCTTGGTGTAATGGCTTCTTGGCAGTACAATTAGCTACTGTATTATGCAGTTGTGTGTTATAATAAGAGGCTGATGGTTTCTGCAGAAGATGTTGTGGTTAATGTACTTGTAGCTCTGCAGCGACAGTTGTGATGTAGGTACCAGCGTGCCTTGCCAGGGGCTTGTCATGCAATGGAGTTTTATAAAGATACTGTCACTCAGCACTGTGATGTCATGTCTTGGGAGCTTGTAGGTGAAGGAACGTGTGCAGTGACCTTGAGAAGGAAGGAGGAGTCCTCCTTAGTCACCGTTTCCAAGTGTTATCGCAGAGCAGGACTGTGCACATTTACACTGTTACAGGATCTTGGGAAATGTGACATTACTATTGGAAGAGTCTATGGAACAACAGTGTGTGAAGAGACTGCAGTTTGATTACTGAGTTTTACAATTGTAGAGCACTCAGGGCTGCAGAGTTTCCCTGTCCATCCAGGCTCACGGTCTGGCTTTTTTTGCCTGGGACACAATGTGATTTGTCTGAGGTCACAAAGACCTGATGATGACATCTTGGTCTCAGAGTTTTTCTGTGTCATTGTTATATGATCTATATCCTTAACCACTGATATACTTTTTTTCTGCTTGTTTTCTCCTGTTTAAAGTTAACCTCATAGTAAGGGTAATGAGAGCTTTATCTGAGTTCTTTATTTTCCCAGCACAGTTTTTTAAAGTACTCTGTCCGATCGCTATAAACGGGTTTTGTCTAGCAGGTGTGACACAGCAGATTTCCTTCTGTGACTGTCCTTTGTCTCGTGGCGTCTCACGAAAGCTTTTGACACGTCAGAAAAACACTTAAAAAAAAATCAGTTTCAGATAGATTTTCCTTTGTGGAAAAACTTTACAGTAATATCCAGTTCTTTATAGTAAGTAGTTTTTGGCCTGAGCTGTTTGTCAGCTAAACCTAAACACTGCTTGCCGTTGCTTAACAGCTGTTCCAGCAGGAAACTTCTCAGTGTCATGCCCCCTAGGCAAAACACATATGTTTCAATAGAACATCTAAAAAAATAAAAAATTCCAATGATTAAGCGGATTGGGTAAAAAATTTCCTATGCTGTAAAACACTGATGCAAATGTTACTGACACGAAAATGCTGACAATGAAAATGCGGACAAAAAGGAAATACCTAACGATATAAACACTGGTGGAAGAAATCCCGACCGTGTGATTGCCGACAGTCACGCTGCCAGCATTAAAGCGGCAATACGGACAGGAGCTGCCGGACCCGCCACAAGTAAACAGTGTCAAAATAAATAACTGGCAAAAACAAAGCACCCACCACCCCCCCCCCCCCCCTGTCACATTATCATAATTCAGCCAGAGGAAAATCAGGGGGGGTGGGGGACAAACAGTGTGGGGTCCCCCCCAATTCTCTACCAACCAGCACTAGGCTTAGCCAGCCAGGGGTGGGTGGTACCATAGCAGGGGAACCTGCAGTAGGGCCCCCCCCCCCCACTATGGTGATAACCAACCCCAGGCTGGTCAGCACGGGTCTGGATTCTCTAGGAATTGGGATCTCCAAATAAAATGTGCGGGCCTCCCCCTCTAACCTTACCCAGCCCTATGCTGACAGTACTAGGGCTCTTCTCACACCCCTGGGGCAGTGGGTGTAGGGTAATTAAGTGTGTATAAAACACTATTTTAGTTTGTGGAACTACAAGTCACAGATGGCCTGCGGCTGGAATTAAGTCTGGGCATGGTGGCACCAGCAAACCCATGGCAGCCAGGGCAAGCTGGTACTTGGAGAACCACAAGTGCTACCATGCCCTCACACGCAGGGACCGCTGAGTCAGGTAGTCCCACAAACCATAATGTAAATAAATCACACAACACTCTTTAATATCACACCATTTTATTTAAAAAGCAAAAGCAATCCCACTTACCAACTCTGTTCTTTTTTTTCTGAATGGCCCAGTCCTGGAAGCTTCCAATCCACTGTGATATTTGCCCCAAAAAAGCTTGAACCCCAAAAAATCTTCAAAGTGTTGTACTAAAAATGAAGAAAAAAAGCCCAAAAACAGGGAATAAGATCGAAAAAAAAGTCCACACCATATTCCAAAGGAAAGGAAAACTAAGGCCGAAACCATGTTCTAAATGTGAAGGAAAAAGAGCCCAAAACCATGAAATAAAAATAGTCCATAACATATTCCAAAAAAAAGCAAAAAGCTTTCTTCCACCCTGTAGCTTTGATCCCCTAACAATCCACCCAGAACATGCATGGCAAAACAAAAACACAAAGCATTGGACACAACGCTACAGCTTGTGGCTACAGAAGCGGACCGGCACAGAGTAAAACCGTAACAGTGGGCAGGTCTATTGATGGACCTGCCTGGCTACGTCTGACTGCCTGGGGAAAACGTCCCTGACACCATTGTCACGGACCTGACCAGGACGCCGCCGTCAGGGACGCTCCAGCGGACTGAGAACTTTGAATGCTAGTGCTTTTTTTACTTGTACAACAGCTAGCATTCAAAACGCCCATTTGACACCAACACGAAACAGCCAGTACTAGCTGTTCTTCTGCTGTGAGTGTAAAGCTCTTTTTTGAACCAATCTTCCAATATCTTATTAAGGCACCAAGGTAATAAGATCATCGGGATGAACTGACTTCATGTTTAATTGCTTACATGCAATAAATAAGGCGTTAAGTCTATCTCTGCAGGGCATTATTCTGGTAGCGCAAGCTAACAGAATGAGAGATTTAAAATCCTTTATATGAGGAATCTTTGTTTACCACATTGTTTACTTACTGTGAGTGCAAGTAATTGGAGCAGACAGACGCCGCAAACGCTCTTGACTGCAAGCACAGTTGCTAGTGGGTATAGGGGTCATTGGTTCCATTCCTATACCAGTCTACATGCTGTTACGAACATAAGGGACCCAAGTAAAAGCATGTATTTTGATACCAGTGGTAAAGGTATTTTAGCCATAAGTTATTTTTTGACTAAAATAGCTTCATTTATTGCAGACGCTGTTGGATTCTATTGTGGTGCAACAGTAAATGCTTTTACTACATCATAAAATTGTACTTTATTTGCGTGCCTTATGATGCCATGATTTTATGAGACACTTTCTACATATATTACTCCTGCCCCATTTTCTTTATCACGAGACCCATCTACACCCTTACTTTCTAGTACAACCTTTCTTTTAGCGTGTCTTCAGATATATTAGGTGAAGAGTGAAATTTCTAGGAGCGTTGGTTAACTCACTACAGTCACATTACTAATGAAGAGCAGACTCGCGATAGCTGCAAGGTTCAATCGGTGAAGCAGGTCCTAATTTGGTTTGACTTACAATGTTTACTTTCTGGCTTGCTTGTTTTGGTGCTAGTGGTTAATAATTTATGAGGCACATTGAACTGGAAACATGTCATTCTGTGAGTATTGAGTGTTTTCCAAATGTGCATTACTTAAACCCTGCTTACCATGCCATACTGTGGTGTTATACAGCACTGTAGCAACATCTGTTAGTTGTGCATATAAATAAGATCTGATACAAATGAAAAGGTTTTCGATTGATCTATTTTATCCATGCAGCCGATTTCAGAGCGTGGTGAATAGGGTGATAAGGCCCCAGTGGTAGGCAGTAAAGATTAGGTTAGCTTACAGGTCGCTGCTTTTTACAATTACCTTGTCACGCTATACAGGCATTTGTTCTCAAACAAATCTAATTTTTCTATTGCTCATTTTGCATGTTGCAAAATGTCTCTCTTGTGTTTTTTATTATTATTATTTTATTATCCTTTCTTAAAGAACTACAAGCCAAACCTAAATTAGTATATATGGCCACCCTCTCAAACTAGAACACAAATGCAGGGGTTCAGGCTGTTTATCCGGTATACAGTATACCTGCGTCTATGGAGGGAGGATAAAAGGGCGTTTCAGTGCTCGGAATGCCCTTATTTTTAGAGTACGTATTGGAAGACTGCTGTAGCACCTGCTTCATGTGAGAGAGGAGGGAAAGCAGCAGACTGTGAGATGAGACGGGCAGAATCTGCTGCTAGATAACGTTTACTGAAAACATATTTCTAGAAAATAATGGGACTTGTCATTTAAATAAAAAAACATTTTTTTTTAAGGTTTTCCTTAAATATAACATTGAATGGATTGTAGGTTTTAGCTATTGAGGGAAAAGTTAATGTTTCACATTTCACAAATGTTGCTTATATTATGTTTTATGTATTGAATAAAATGCCAAATTTCCTATTGCACTTCAGTCTTCTGTGTCTTTTCAATAGTTCTCAACTAAGTCAGTGACGGCCTATAGTCCATTTAGTGCATCCCAGGATTCCTGAAACATTTTCTTATCCAGTGTTTCCCATATATGTTTGTAAATATTTTCCAAGTATCCTATTTTGCTGTCTAGACATGTTTAATAAATCTCCTTTCTGTCTTTCTGGAGGGCGGTTTATAATTGAATTTCTTTTTTTCATTTTTCTATAGTTTTACTTTAGATTCATTTGCAATGCTGGAAATTGCTATTTAAGTAGTTTAGAAGTACATTGTTATGTGGGTTCATTTTACATTGCAGTTATACTTTACTTAGACTTCTTGAGAAGATGGTCTATATAACTGCCACTACCCGTCTGTCTTGTACGGCTAAAATGCTTTAGGCATCATGTAAATTAGTTGTCGGTATGGGTTGTCCTGTGGGCTGAAAATGCTGTGACCCTAAGCTCACATGGTTGTTGTGACCCTAAGCTCACATTGTTGTACGCAGCATATCGACTTGTGTTGAAAACAGGCAGACCTCCTACAGTGTCACAAAGTGAGCGTGCTCTTGATAATACAAGTATTGGCCATACTCATTACTGAGGATGAATACTTATAGCTGACCAGGAGATGGCTAATCTTATGTAGACCGGTTTGAAGAGGTATTCAGAAGAAACCAGTTGTTACATTTACATTTGTAACTGTTGAAAGGCTAACTCCAATTTTGTGGAGTTTAATTTTGTATTGGTGGTTAAATGTAGAGAGGACTCCTTACAGCTGGCCCACCCCAAGATAGGAGGAGCCTCAGGAAAGGTAAGTGCTGTATCATACTTCTGAGTCTAGGATAGTTGAGAGTTATGTCCTGCTGATGGGCGACCCTTTAATCGCGCACGTGTTAACGGCAGGTATTTGCAAAGCGCACGTTTATCACCTAATAGAAAAAAGTGTAGTTAGCCTTTAATGTGTAGTTATGTAGGTGACAAGTCAACTTCAAAATACTTTTTGAATAAAAAAATCACCATTGGGTTTCTGTTTATCTTACAGAATCTCCCTGCAGTGGATGAGGAGGGGTATAGTATAAAGCCAGAAGATAACCGGAATTATATCCTTTACTAGCATGGATTATGTATACTATAGATGTCTGCAAAATTATTTAGTAAAGCTCACCATCATATGTGGAAGTTTTACATTACCCTGGTCCCCAACCAGACACTGCTGCTGTAAGGTCACTACAAGGTCACTGCTTGTGGATCTTGTCCTATTCTGCATATGAATGATCATTGGTGCATGTAGATATTTTCAAATAGAAACATACAATGCATATTTCTTGGGATACCATAAAATATATTATGTTTGATTGTACACATTTTAAACACAGGCAAAGGTTTCATTTATCTGATGTGTAACATGTAATGGTACAGGTTCCTTAGCCTATGTAATCAGTGTTAGGAGCATATGTAAATGAGACTTGTCTCTTTTGAACATTGTTAAGAAAATAAAGGTTACACTCACTTTTCCATGTACTTCTGATTACTGTGGACCTAGTATGACCAGTCTCCTTAATAGTCTGAGTGCTGGAGGGAATAGGATCTGATAAGAGTACAAAGAAAAGGTGCTCCTGATTAGAAGAGCTGCTTGGCCATTCAGCCAGCTATCATTGTTAGCCATACGTGAGCTCCTCTAGTGCTCAGACACGATTATAGAGGCCGCATCATTGTAAGTACCTGGGATCTTGCTGCATTGAGCAAGGCAGGGAACCGCAATGATGGACTTGGGGAAGGAGGCTACAAGGAATGTAGATGGAAGGTGCAAAACCCTTTTAAGTACATATATATTAGAATAAGTATTACTATTTAAATATTTTCTTTTATGGTACAGTTACTAAACCCTTAAATATATTGAATTTGTGCTATTCTTTAACTGCTGGACACATATCGAAGAAAATAATTATAACACATCAAGTGATTCTGAGGATGATGGACCCAAGAAATTTCACGTGGAGATCAAACCTGTGCAACCAAATAACGGATCTTATCACACTACAGCTTCTCTGGATGAACTTAAAGTGTCCATCGGGAATATCTCGCTCTCTCCAGCACCGTCTGTGAGTAATTGTATATGCTGAACATTGCTTAGTATGTGTAGTACAGCACGCCATGCGATGCTATAGAAGATCTTGTTAGATCATTATGTTTTCTGAGATACACAAGTTGAATACAAGTGATCATACCAGAGTTTTATAGATGATCAAGTATATGCTGGACTTGGAGCTGCTATTACAGCCGAACAATTCTTTTAGGGGACAGGAACCAGGGGTATAAAAATTAACTTTGAAGAGTCCCCTAAGGTTTCTAGGGAGGGACACACTTCCCCTTTCCCCTCTGACCCCTAACCTGTAGGTTACTCCATCCTCCACTGACATACTTATTTTGTGAACGTGTTTAAGTTCTGCAAATATCTAATTTAATTTTTATTTTTCCCCTCCTCTTCTCCTGCAAATAGAGACAAAGTCCGGTGAGTATAGTAAATAGTTTACAGTACAGTAGATATTCTGTGACTTATTAATACATAAACACTGTGTTTCTGTAGACATACATGTATATACTGTTAAGAAGTAAATAATGAGTCGGGCCACAAGATAATCCAACCCACATGCCCCAAATTACACTGCATAAAATAAGTAGGGAAGTCTTTAGTAAAGTGTGAAACACTAAAAAATAAAACAAATAGAAGCCAGTCCTTGTAAACATCCTGATTAATAATGCTATTTATCACTGTATACACCCACACATGCTTCTCATTAAGAAATAGGATTTATTAATTGTATAAACATTGACTGTATTGATTACATAAAATCTCATTTGACTGATTCCTCCTCCAATACTACAGATGTATTATTTGATGCTGCACAATAGAGACTGACTGGCAGTTCTGTGCATGACCAGATCCACCTATGTGTACATTAACCTCCTGCCTGTGTTCCTTTATCACTAGTTCAATTACATGTATATGTCATAGACAATCTATAAACGGAGTATAACATATGGCAGAGAGGTGATCACACTCGGTCCTCAGGAGCTACCAACAGGTCATGTTTTCAGGATTTCTTTAATCATACACAGGTGAGTTAATGTATTATTTGGGGTCAGTAATTACCTCACCTGTTTCTATAGATTGAAATCCTGAAAACATGACCTGTAGGTAGCGCTTCAGGGTTTGAGCTCCTCTGGCGCATGTGCTCTTCATAATTTAAGCAATGTAAAACGTTGTGGGATTTTTTGTATGTGGGTTATTTTTTTTTAACCCTCTCGTCTACACAAAGTTTAATCCACTTTCTGGGCTGAACTGATCCAGAGAATTTAGGTTATCAAGCAGTGATGACATGACTGATAATATGTCTTATATATACTGCTCTATGTCTTATATCTCCGTGATGATTCCAGTTAATAAGCTGACTAGGTGTAGCCTGCAAATTGGCTGTCTCTGTGGTTTGTAAGTGATGGGTAGTCATTCAATATAACCTAAATCGTAAAACAATAAGCCTTTAATCTACTATTGCACTTATATTTATTGTTTTTAAATACTGGTTATAAATGGAGAGACCCCTCCCTTCCCAACCACTACCTCAGAATGCAGCCTTATCCACTTAACATGTAAGATTAATCTTTAGCTCTACTTACCAGTTTTAATAGAAAAGCAACAGCAACCAATTACAGGACTGCTAAAACGAAATTATACATCGTCTTATAAAATAGAGCTTCTAGTAATATTTAGTGTCAAACCTCTCATGTGCTGTCCTAATATTGGAACTTTTTCATATATGTGATAAAAGAATGGTATTCGTATGTCTTTTATGTGTGGCGTTTGTATATCTCTGTGTTTGTGTGGGTTTTCTTCCATGGTCCATAAGTGTTCTGGTATGTTGTTTGGCTTGTAACAAAATGCACCCTAGTGTGAGTGGGGTGTGCGAATTTATATTGTAAGTTCCAATGTGGCAGGAACTGATGTGAATGGTTGCATATTCTCTGTACAGTGCTGTATAATATGATTGGTGCTATTTAAGTAAAGAATAATAAATATGGCTATTTCTATTTTAGGATTAGTGTTCTTTTAATCCAGCCTTTAGCCTCTACATGATCAGCACCCAATATGGCCACAGACATAGGGGTTTAAATTGGATGATAATTTGAAGATTTTCTAATCGAGTACATCGTTTGCTGTGTAATAATGTTTTGTGGTTCCTTTCACCTGTGTCCCATTGACTTGTGCCTCAACAGTTTCCAATGCAATATTTGTAACCATAGGTTTGTTATTAATCAATGTTATTGTTTTCTAAATGATTTTTAGTAAAATAACGTTTGTTTTGTCTGTAGGCACAAATGACTAGGAATACATCAAGTAAGTTAGTTTTGATCAGCCCTAACAATTGTGTGCGTTTTCCCATGGGTTTCTTATATTTTTTTGGTATAAACTACTTATTTTGTTTTTTTGCTATTTAGGTGAAGAGATGACAAAACTAAAAATGGCAGGATCTGCGGAGTAAGTTATTTTCTCCTTGCCAAACATGCTGCCAGAGTGATTTCCAAATAGAAAAGCTATCGAATCTCAGACTAAATTGAAAAGTGTGTATGTAAGAAGCTGTAGATTCTAACCCTCCGTAGATATCACCAGTATGGCTATATAATGCCTGTTCAGCTCTATAAGTATTGTGCAAATGTAGTTCCTGTATAAGAGGATATGAATGAAAGTGAGAGAAGGAAACGCTGTGTATTTTGGTGTCTTATATTTCCAGTTGCTAGGGCTCATCCACGTAAAGCAGGCCTGTCCAACCTGCGGCCCTCCAGGTGTTGTAAAACTACAAGCCCCAGCATGCTTTGCCAGTAGACAACCTGTTGATAACTGGAAGGGCATGCTGGGACTTGTAGTTTCACAACATCTGGAGGGCCGCAGGTTGGACAGGCCTGACGTAAAGCGTTCTCTCTCATTGTGTTTACTGGACATGTCCTTAGACGTAGATGGGACATCTACCTTTTAAAGTATGATGTCACCGTTCTGAATGGTGAACTCTGTAAATAGACTCACTACCACGCTCACTTAAACTAGGTAACATCCTATGACATTACTGTTTTGTACATTCTCTTCTTAAGATTTATAAATATAAATGGGGAAAAAAATAATGTAGTGTCAAAGAGAGGAAAAGTAGGTGACTGAGGGGCACTCAGAGACGATGTATGAATATGTATAGGAAATGAAATAAAATTAATTTTTTAATGATATGCCTTAAAAATTGTGTATTAACATTCCATCCTAAACCCCAAAGCTAGCGAAATATTTAAAAACAAAAAACAAAACAATAATTGTTAAAATTGCAGATCCACTGCAAACTTAGCTCAGTGAATTGATATAGATGAGTTCATATAGAAATTACACTATTAAAGAAGAATTCCCTATTATTGTTTTGTTTTTTGTTTTTAAATATTTCGCTAGCTTTGGGGTTTAGGATGGAATGTTAATACACAATTTTTAAGGCATATCATTAAAAAATTAATTTTATTTTATTTCATATACATATTCATACATCGTCTCTGAGTGCCCCTCAGTCACCTACTTTTCCTCTCTTTGACACTTCATTATAACTTTGGTGTATAGGGTGCACCGCTCAGGATGTTTTGTACCATAATTCAATCATCCTGATTGATAGGCCATAATAATTAGAGCCTATTATTAGACTTTGTTATGAAATATACCTAGTGCGGATATCTTTTCTTTTTCTTCTCCAGAAAAAAATAATGTGTCATTTAATTCCCTTTATTTTTCTGATATGTAAATTTATACGTTTGTGTGTTTTTTATTTTAAGATCGTTTTAAAAAGGATTGACTAGCAGAATCTGTTCATCTGCACAAATTGTGGCTAACTACATAAATCAGTTCATCTATTTCTCCACCTTCACCTTTTCAGCAGAGTTAACAACGATCTTCTAGCCTGGGACCCATTGTTTGGCAACTCGGTTGAGTCCTCCTCCAGTTCTACAGGTAATATTCAGTATAGCGATTTTTTTTCCACACCAGTCATAGTTTTTTTCACATTTTCAAAAAGTTTTACCTCCAGATGTATAATCTTGTTTAGATGTAAGGGCTTGTTCACATGGCCTTTTACACCAGTGTGTGGTCAAGTGAACTTAGATCAGACCACACATAATGTATTATACTGCAAGCGGAAGCATCATTTTTGAGAGGATGGTGTATTTTGTTTGACGTAAACCCCAGATGAACACAATGGCTGTTGCCTTTCTCTTTGACCCATACAGTTGCCTAAAGGCAACCTAATGAACACTATATTCTCCATGCATAGTGCATGAAGAATTGACAGGGGGATTGAATTGTCCTTCTAGGATGGGGACATCTCCTCTACCCAACAGGTGCCAGAGAGCCGTGTAGTCGGGGCTCTTGTCCTACATGCGGTCTCAACAACTTTTGACAATTGTTCAGGAATCAAGTCTAAATAATATAATGTTAACTGGGAATGTATTTAATTAATAATAGGGGTTTTGGGGAAAGGGTTCCTGCCATTCTGCTAATCAAACAGATAGGGACTGAATAGCTAAAAACAAAAACAGGTGTCCTCCAATGCACTTTATAGTAACCTCTTCTAGTTACACACAGCATGAGGCCAACCTAAAGTATCATGAAGTCAACCGTAATCATTTGTCCCAAATTAAAGCGGCAAGTAATTGATTTATTTATCTCATATACTACTTTCCTGCCATAAAGAACGAACCATGTTTGTAAAGCTGGTCACATACATGTAGTCTGGTTGCCATGCTACCAGGTAGGTAGTGGGTCAGGTTGTACAAAAACACTTGTTACAACCAGACGGCACATCTACAAGATGTATGGCCCACTTGGCATACACATGTGCAGATTGTGATCATCTGAGTTTACAGCCGCTACAGTCCACATTTAATCATTTTGGTTGGTCAGCAACATCCATATATTGTTTCTTTGGCGCTCTTTGAGTAGCTAATATACAAATTCAATGCCTTTTTAAGTTGTTGTGTAATTGGTAATAAATGTTTTGTGTTCCCACATACATCCCGATTACCTAAAATATAGATAAAGAAAGCAAAAATAAAATCCCATATTTAGCCTGTTTCTTAAATACTGTACATGTAGTGGAGTAACAATGGAAACACCTGGGTAAATGAGGGACACCTAGCATACAGAAAGCAAGGTCTACGTGGCTCATGTTTTAATTGAGCAAATGACATTCTAACATGGTCAGGGAAATAATTTTGAACTGTCCTGGTAGCCTATAATGACCAAAACAGCTCATAATGTTTCATATACAGCAGTGTCTAAGGTTATGTTCACATCAATCTCCAAGGGAAAAACAACAGCAATAAAAGGAGCAGTGTGAGGAAGCACATATCCATGATTTTGATATCCGAGCACTATTTTGAAATAACAAGAACACACAGGCAAGCAACTGCAGATCAAGTGATTGCAAGTTCCAGCCTGTGGCTCGAGCAGCCAGTTTCTGTTACCTCCACAGAGGAGGTTATTAAAGGTGAGTTGCAGTGCATAAACGGCGGATCACTTGGCACGTTTACACGTTCAGTGGTGCAAAGAATGAACTACTGAGCAGTGAAGGAGGGTGATATGTTCAGATGAATCACCCATCACCAAGTTCTCGACAGACTGACAAGTGCACTTGAGGTGCAGTTGTAAAGAATTCCACCGTCAAGAGTCCTGTAACTTCGTGGAATGTATTTTCCTGGCAGGTTACATTCATTCCCTTTGAAAGCAAATCATTATTTAATGTTATGGAGAGATCATACTCACCCTATGTTGCAGCATTTCTTTCCTGGTGTAAGAGGTGTCTTTTAGGATGACAATGCTCACATCCACAGAGCATGTGTGGTCTCTCAGTGGTTGATGTTATCCTGATGTTTTCTGTGTGTCATGGCGTCCTCAGTCACCAGATCTGAACCAAATCCAGCATTTATGGGACATTCTGCAGAGATGGCATTTTCCCCAGCACCAAGCAGGCATCAGTTGAAGGTCTTTGAGGAATGGTGCTGCATCCCTTCAGTACAATTCCTGACACTGGTAGAGTCCATGCCATGGGGCATACAGGCCTCAATGGCTGCCAATGGTGACCCAATTTGTTTTCAAACAACCTTATTTTGGTGTTTCCATTTTTTGGCCACTACATGTAGCTCCCCCCAAGATTAAAACATGGAAGTATCCAGAGCAGTTTAAATGACTATTACATGTAAATAAATGTTTTTCTCATACCCTCGTTGATAAAAAATAACCCCTCCCCCCAACTAGTTCCTGAGCTATACAGAGCTTCACTTAGGAGCCCTGCTGGAGAAGACTGTTTCTCCATAAAAAACCTGCCTTATTTTTGGACGTACATTGTTATCCACCCTCCCCATTTATTGTCTGTAGGCCAGAGGGTGGGGTAGTGGGAGCAGCACTTCAGATGTCCTCTTATGGTGTCCAGTGGAATAAATCATAGCTCCCACAACAGAGGAGTGCTGCAGCTCCAAATCTCCGCTCCCTGCTCCATCACGAACCACCGCTTTATAGGCTGGAGGGGTGTAGCCGGCTTTGTTATGGACAATCTCTCTCTCTCCAGCCGGACTTCAAAGTGTTGTGTATTGTTCCTTCTGCTTTATGAGCATTATTCTGTACTATCCAATATATAACTCTGTAAACACTTTACTAACCTGTTTAGGTCCACACTGTACCATTATGCCATACACTGGAAAAGCCAACACTTATTTTTTACATACAAATGAAAATACACAGTCTACTTTCATTGTTTGTGTTTTTCCCCTATTTTCTTTAGCTGCACTAAAGGAGCATTTTGGGTGTTCCTTTCTTTCTCCCACAGCTTTGTCCTCGAGTAGCATGTCTGAATTCTCATTTGACTTCCCACTTTCTGATCCTGGAGATGCAACACAAACTGATTTTGGTGCCAACCTTATTCATAATTTTGGCACAATGAAAACTCAGGTAGAAAACACACAGCCTCTTTTTCCACAGCCTCAAAGGCCGCGGGCATCTTTGTATGAAAACAGCAAATGCAATAGCACAAGTCGAAAGAAGCTTCAAAGATTTCATAGCGCGTTTGAGAAAGTTGACAACATGCGGTATTTCTTATCAGAAAGAACTTTGAGGAGCTATGCTTTTGAAGAAAGTATAGGCTTGTCAAATGCCAACTATTGTCTTGATGATGTATTCGTTGAAGAAAACTCAAATGCTTCTGAAAAATCTTCAAAGTCTGCATCTGTCAACTGTAGATTATCTACAGTTCGTATAAGTAATGGTATGACAAGCATGCGTTGTGTTTCTTTGTTGTGAGTTGTAGTGCCGCGGCGTGCACCCTGGTTTTAGTTCCTGCGTCTACAGGGAATCCTTTTGTATTTTTGCTGCATCCTTTTATTTTTATTTTTTTAATTATGCAGTTGATTTTGAGTTTTCATAATGTACGTGGTCACCAAATAGCTTGATGCAGAGATAATTTGTATATGTATTTTTGTTTTCTCGGTGTGTGTTTTGCATATGATCTATGCATATTTTGTGTGTTTAGTGAATTTACATAGGAATTTATGTGTGTGTATACAAATCTGTCTTGTATTACCTGTTCTGCAAATGGATGTTCTGCACTGAAACTGCATGTATTTATGTGCATGGTATGAAAGCAAATGAAATGTATTAAACCTTGATCTTGCTTTGGCACTTGTATTAAACGGTTGCATACATTATAGTTCTAGTTCATCTCTGCAATTTAAACCTGTTCATTTATGGCAGTGATAGGCAGCTTGAAACATTTTTGGGACAGCATAGTGGCCCTTTAACCTTCCAAAGAGCCACATATTAGTCTTAACCTCAGTAGTAAGTTAAAGCAATACATTATATCAAAGAAAGAGACACATATTAGTATTCATATATCAGCAGACATTTTAGACAAGTGTTACAAGAGATAACAAATGTGACCATAAACGGGGAATGAGCTGGGGGCCGCAGGTGAAGGCTCAGAGGGATGCGTGGAGTCCTAGGGCCACCTGTTGCCCGTCACTGATTTACGGAGAGGAAAGTCATAGACATTTGGCAATAAGTTAAATACTGAACTGTTTGTCCAGCCTTAAGAATTGTTTCCTGTAGTGTTCATGGCATTTTACATTTTTAAAACATCTGTTATACATATAAAATATATCTCTATATCTCTAGCTGTGGCTGCATTTAGAAACCTTTATACTGACCTGTCAAGCTTCTCTGTAAACATGTATTTTTTGTTTTCATATGTCCTCCTTTACACAGGCAGTATTGTAAACTATTAAATGTGCTTTGACACTTCCTGTAAGTAATGGGACCCTTACACACACATACACACACACACACACACACACACACACACACACACACACACACAAACAAAAACACAGCACACACATTTTATCACAAACATTCACTTTGTTTTGCATCAAGCTTAGAGTAGCTGATGCCAATTAAAATACAATGGCGTACTATGGGAACAGTTATTGAGTAAATCCGGGCATCAATGAAAGCGCTTCTAACACTCTGTTAAAGCAAGAACAAAGTACAACGTTTTATCTATGCTTTTATCTGACAATGTCCGTGTGTGTGACCTCTAATGGTTGAAGTTTGTGTTCCATGCTTTAGCTACTTGGAAATTACTATTTGAAAATGACTGAGTTACTGAGATTCATATCAGTAGTTATAAATAAGAATCCCTTGCTGTTAAGGTTGCATTTTATATAAACTTTGTTCTTTTCACCATTAGACTTTATTACAGTGCCAGTAAGTTGCACAAAATATCCCAGCAGAATAGAGACCCCAAACTGACTACAGGTAGCTGATGGGCACAGGGCTCTGCCTGCAAAGCCCCCAGTCTCCACTTTCCAAAGAGAGCGTTGCTCTTACATTCCAGTAACTAGCAGCTGAGCCAATGCTGCCATGTGTGCAAGGGAACTGTATGGGTTAGAGATCCTCGATAACACCTTTCCGTAGGGTTGACTTATGTCCTTGTTACCTTTTTATAGATTAGATAAATTAAGAGAAAACTATTAAATTGCATTTCTTTAACAGTGTCCCCTCCTGCACGACCTACTACACCACATTCTGTTGGTACAATCGTACCTCCACCAAGGCCTCTATCAAGACCAAAGCTTTCTGCTAGCAAACTCAGTGGAATAAATGAAATAGTAAGTGATTTTTCTTTGGTATCCAGTGGTAATAAATGGTCCAGTTTTGCAATCTTTCACCTTGATTATGTACCATTACATTTTCCTTATCACCATTGCTATATAAAACCATTTTAAAATGGTATAATTGAGTATCATGATTTATGTGTTTATAATGGTATAGTAGAGAATATGTACAGTAGTTTTTATGATCCACTAATTTAATAGGTGAAGTTACTTTGAAATAACTATAACATTATATATGTGATATGTTTACTTCAAGAGGAGAAGTATCTGTTTTGAAAATCTGTGTTCTCACTGTAGAACAGGTTTATAATCATCCTTCATGAAATAAACGTGCCCCATGCTTGGTCCATTTGTGGTTCTGCAGTTGTTACAGACACTCTAACATCAGGGGCGCACACAGGATTGTAAAAAAAAAAAGCAAGAGAGCTGCTACGCATGCGCTCCGTTTAGGCAGCACTGTACTATACAGCAGCCGCGGCGCTGCCAAAGAAGCGTCCGCGGCAGTTCTGTATTGTACACAACACCGCCGCGGATGCTTCTTTGACAACGCCGCGACTGCTGTATAGTATAGTGCCGCTACGTGGGGTACTTAGTGAGGGGAGGGGTTTCTGGAGACCCAGAAACCCCCCCTGCGTGCGCCACTGAACATATATGTATTCTCTGTTTTTGTGTACTGTAAAGATTAAGGAACAAAGGTATTAAAATGTTGTTCTAGGATGTTGTCTTTTTTCTGTGATGATGCCATCATAGCTGATGGCAGGACTCACCGTTAAGTACAGTACCATTGTTTTGCTTTCAAATCCTGAACTTCCATATTGGGTGCAATGTTAAGGTATGTGTGACATGATTGAAAGGGAGGGGATATGATGACATTGTGGTGAAGGCAGAGATTACAGATACAAGCCCCTAGTGCAGTGTTGGCTAACCTGTGACACTCAGGTATTGTGACACTACAAGTCCCAGCATACCCTTCCAGCAATAAGCTGCTGTATATTGGCAAAGCATGCTGGGACTTGTAGTTTCACAACACCTGGATTGTCCCAGGTTAGCCAACACTGCCCTAGGGTGTTAACATAAAACAATGTCTAGCGTATATATTCCTCTTTGCCCAGGCCCAAGTAAGCAGAGACTTGTTTGTTAGTGTCTGTTTTACATTTTTATATGTAATTCAGCTTATCAGTTGCAGCAAGCATGGCGTAACCTATTAAAAACAAACAAATGAGGGCATCATAGACCATACAAGAAATTGTATTGCAAAGTATGTGATCTGACCAATCATTAAATGCAGCGGAATTCTTATTGAGAAAAATAAAATATTTGTTTGACTAAATTTTTAATGTTTATTATTTGTATTATTACAATGATATATAAAAAAAGATTTTCAATGATCACCTTCAATAATAAAAGTAATGGAAATATAATATAAAATTGATATGTAAAAGACGTGAATAGGATCTCAATCACAAACGTATAGGAAATTGAGATGCAAAAGTCTCTAAACATACATCCAGCGCAAATCAATGGCGTAACCCATGACATAGAAGGGACAGAGTGGACTAACAGCATTGCAGCTAGTACAGCTCTGTATCTGGTATACATAGAGATTTAAAATAAAAAAAACTTTCTGCTATCACTTTAAAGACTGATGGAATTTTTCTAACTCACTACTAAACCTTTCAGTCTAAAATAAGGTACATTAATAATTGTCATTTTAGATTTCTTTAATATAGTTTAATATATGCTATTTTCTCTTTCATTAAATGCACTGGTTTTGTTTGTGTGTGTTTTACCCAGAACTTTTATAGATGAATTCTGTGTTTTTTGTTTCCAGCCCCGTCCGTTCAGCCCTCCTGTAACATCTAACACTAGTCCGCCTCCCTCAGCCTCTTTGCCTCGTGCAGAAAGCTTGTCTTCAATATCCTCATCCGCTTCAATTAGCGCAGCAAATACTCCCACTTTCGGTAAGTGCCCTGTGCACTTGTCATGTACTTATCAGGATTATCTCATCTCGCATGTGAAGCATAGACACTATGGCTTATTCCAAAGGCACAACACTAAAGCTAAAAAAAAAGCATTGCTTTGTGAGGCTGAGTAATACACTGTATTAATACAAGATAAAAATAGGACCTAATAGGATGCTGTTTGTCACATGCGTCATTCTGCAGTTTTCTTTGTTTGATTTTTTTAGTATTCATGTTATTTGAAAATGTTAATTTGATTGAACAGTAACATATTTTGATACATTTCTGCCTATTTTTCTCTTTAACTGTATCAATTTCAAATACATGTGTTCACCAAAAATTGGGGAAACATATCATCATGGAAGAAGTGGACTATTTCAGATTGACATTGTTTTACGTGATGCTTGAAAAAGGAACCTTTAAACAAAACATGAATGTATGAAACATTACATGAGTGTATGATGGCATAAGCAGGTGTAAGTGCATATACAGAATACTTTCCGTTAACCCAACACAAGCCTATTGGGAAGGCCCAACCTGAAAGTTGCATTACACATATGTAGTTTTAAGTATCTTTTAAAAGGTTTGGTGAACATATTTTAATACTTATGAAATTGTTAGGGCATTTAGATTAGTTATGATAATGCCACCTACACATTTCCTTCAAAATTATTTCCATTATTTGCCAAAGAGATTTTTTGTGCCACTAAAATCACCGTTTCTCTTATGTGGGCACGGCTCTGTGTTTTAGGTATATCCCGTGGCCCCAGCCCTGTTACTCTAGGAAGCCAGGACACACTGCCTGTTGCTGTAGCACTGTCTGAGTCTGTTAATGCCTACTTCAAAGGAGCTGACCCAGCAAAGTAAGTAATCTTCATGTTTAAGGAGCCAGTAGAGCCGCTCTTGTACATACATGTATACTAATGGCTGTATGTTACTTAGCTGCCTAGTATATATGCAGGTACTGGAGTGATTATACCTAGTTACTTGTCTCCACCATGCTCACATTTACTCCTGTGTTAGATAAAAACAGACTGACAGCCTGCTAGATTGATTTCTGTACAGCAATAAACCAGCGTGTGAGTTGGTTGATTACATGCAGGACTAGGGCCAGTGATGTCACAGTAACCGAGTCTCTGCTTTTTAACCTCACTGAGTTTCCATCCAGACACTGTCCTAAAGATGTATTTCAGCTGTCTGTAATGGACTGGGGGATATATCACTTTCTATCAGAGCTGCAGGGGATGCAAGGTTAATACTGAACAATGTATTTTCATTTCTGAAAATATTTTTTTTTCATGGTTTAATGGTCATTTAAATATATACTATTATAAAATGGACTACCTGGAAAGAGCATGAGGAATGTTTTCTGCAGAGTTTACCCGTTTTTTATATATATTTCCATTCCCCCCCGCAGTCTCTTTTACTAGGGCTCCTCTTATTGTGAAACACACAACACTCATGAGACACAGTACATGCTCTGTCCCTTAAAGCCAGGTCTTTGCTTTATTTTGGGTGTCTAATAAAGTAAAACTGTTATAGGATCCCATTCCTGTTAGTTTGGTTAGTCCTACATACATCACTAGTCTGAATTCTAGGATGATAATTATTCTAAATGACTAAAACCATGAGCTGTATGATCCCTGTCGACTTCCTTTCTGTGATGGCCATTGACCAGAGCAGATGGTGCAGAATCATAGCTTCCGATCTGCCTTAATCTGTGTGTCACATGAATGATTGGAGCATTTATTTTAATGTTAAAAGGGCAGACAAAAGGATGCAATCTTCATGTGCAACAATTCACATATCTGTGTAATAGTCCGTCTTGTTTTATACAGGTAAATATTCACCTTGAGCTATGTGTCTCAGTCCTGAACCTATATGGAGTGTAAAGGATGTTTTAAATTATGCAGTGTTAGCATTGTTGTAGTATCTGCATTTACTTCCACAACTTAGATGAATAAAACTAGTATTTGTTCATGGCAACACAAGTAGACATACTATATAAGACCTTCTATTTATTGAGCCTTGTAATTCATGTACTTTCAGATTTAAAAATGCCCAACTGCAAGATGTCATAGGAAAGGATAACAATGCCTTTTATCTTACCTTTGTTACTATGCATAAAATAGAGACGAAAAACAAAACACATGCAGTGTAACAAGCATCCTGTGAATTTGTTAGCCACCTAGTAATGGAATAGGGGACAGGATTGTTAAGAATAAATAAAAAGCAGAAGGATAGCAACTTCCCATGTATTGTTAGGGGACCATATTTGTCAGCCACAAGTCTTTCTGCTTCCAGACAATAGTCTGTTTTCAGTTGCTAAACACTTTTTCTCTTGACTTCCAGGTGTATTGTAAAGATAACTGGAGATATGACCGTGTCCTTTCCAAGTGGGATCATTAAAGTGTTCACAAGTAACCCCTCTCCAGCAGTACTTTGCTTCAGGTTAAAGAACACCAGCAAGCTTGAGCAGATTCTACCAAATACACAACTGTTATATAGGTATTTACAACAGGAGCATTCTTCTATATATAAAATGTGGTAATTTATAACCTAGTTCACAAACAATAATATAATTGATATACCATATCTGTAACCAATACATTCACAGTTGTCACACCTGCTACATATATCTCTCCTGTAAAAGGAGTGCCCCAACTACAAACTAGCCAACACAGGTTACTTACCTGGGGGCCGGTGTTTAGAATATCCCGCGGGTCTCATGACTTTCACCAGTTTCACAGGGGTAGTGTTGCTGGTCAAAATAAAAGATTTAAGTTGGCAAGTGTGAGGAGATTCCAATGATACCAGCTCAAGCAAGCAGGAGTGAGAGGGGCAGCGGCTGGTACATGAAAGATATCAGAGTACCCGCTCGATACCCTGAATGCCAAACCCCAGGTAACCTTGGGTTAGGCTATTGTTCCTTTAAAGGCACAGTCTCACAAAGTTCATTAAGATCATACTGAATCTTATTAATAATATTGACCATGGCAGTGTTAATTTCTATTTATACAGCTATGTATTTTCTCCCTTAACTATACTGTGGAATTATAGATGATCAGATAATATGTTCCATTCGCAGTGATCCGTCACAGAGCGACAACAACTGTAAAGACTTCTGGATGAATATGCAAGCAATCACTGCCTACCTCAAGAAGTCTTCTGAGCAGAACCCGTCTGCCTCATACTATAATGTAGACATCTTAAAATACCAGGTAGAGTACTTCACTGTGCTACACAAGCTTTATTGTAAGAACAGTCACATAGTATACACATGGAATTACCTTAGTGACAATGACAGTGCGTGGGAACGCTGTTTTAGCATAAATACTTATGTAAACTGCGGACCATGTAGAACTTTTGAAGGTAAAGAAAGTGGTAAGTTGAATTCCCGTTTGTTGTTTCCTTGTTGGCAATAGGGTAAACTCCTAGGTGAAATCACTTGTGCGAGGGACACCAGATGATCCCTATTAAAGTGCATTGGACGTTGCTTCTTTTTATTTTTTACAATTATTTTTGCACTGTCGTGTGAGTATAATAGGTTCTTGGTAAAGCCATTATTAGTTACCCAGATTTACTAGATACACTGAACAGCCGTATTGAAGTACCTCTACCCTTTGTCCCACGTCTGCACCTCCTTCGACAACCTTTGTATAATTTGCAACTGACTGGCACTTTGGAGGTTTGTGACTTCTTACAAATGATGATCTGATAAATTATAATTTACAGTCATTATTCCTCATTATCAAAAGCTGGAATGGCTGTAAATAAAGCAAGCCTTGCAGATGCTAAGGGTTCCTCCAGTATGTGGTCTCCCCACCAGTCTGTGACCTGTTGCTGGAGGAGAGTCCACACAGGAACGATTACAGTTTTCTGGTGAATACTGAGAAACAATGGCAATGTAGGTCATATATGAGCCTATTGGTGCCTGTCTGGCTACCTGCCCTAAAGACAGAAGTCACACAATTGCCATAGAAAAGACCAAACTATGACGTAATATCATAAAATAAAAAGTATTCTCCCTCTTTGGTATTTTTCACATTTTATTTCCTTACATCAAGAAATCAGAATGGATTTATTTGGGGATGTTTATCATTGACCAACACAAAACAAGTAAAACGAAGACTAAAAAAATTAAACTTGAAGAATCTTTCTGTGAGAATCACTGTACATTAAATAAGGTCAAATATAAATGACCAAATTATCTGATACTTTGGTTGGATTAGCTAGAAACTTTTCATCCAAAGCCGAAATGTTGTATTGTGTTCATGCAAGTAGTGTAAGGATCCTACAACTCCCTGATATATGTCCCGTGAAACTTTTTCTCTAGTTTATGCTGCTCTTATTATTTGCTTTATGTGATGCAGATCTTAACCTGTGGTTCCAGATCTTATTGTGAGAATAAGGGTAACGCGTAACCCTTGTGAAGGTTAGAGGGCCGCACATGTAGCCCTTGAAGAATGAGGTTGTCCATCACTAGCTTATGCACTGCCAATATTTTACTGCTCTCAGGCCAAAACAGTAATGTTTGTAATACAGTTACTCATTTACTTTTCTTTACAATCTGATTAAAATGATCAGATTAAAAATGATTGGATTATAAAGTGCGTCACACTTCTATATTGATGTTATGCATGATACCAGCCTTAGTCTTGAACATGTCTGTTATTCTCCAGCTTTCCAGTGGTAGCAGAACAGATGATGTCTCTTTGCAGAGCTTGTTGTCCCACTTGGTGACATGTACCCAGCAAGATGCGTTAGGTTTATATGACACTGGTAATATTCATGAAACTTGTTATGGTAATATTAGATTTCCACATATATTATGCACAAAACCTAGCAAGAAGTAAATCATTGCATCTGAGGGTTGCTGTATTTTTGTGTGATTGGAGTCTCTGATTACCAATTAAAATTATGTGACATAATTTATTTTTATATAATCGGTTTACCAGGTACTCTTGTTACACTGCTACCAGTTAAGGGGTGGGATATCAGTTCTAGGAGTTGTGTTGTAAGCAGGAAAAATGGGTAGCGTAAGGATTTGTCAAGGGCCAAATTTTGATGGCTAAACGACTGGGTCAGAGCATTTCCAAAATACAGGTCTTGTGGGGTGTTCCTGGTATGCAGTACTACATACCTACCAAAAGTGGTCAGAGAAAGGACAACCAGTGAAACGGCGACAGGGTCATGGGTGCTCAAGGCTCAGTAATGCACGTGGGGAGCGACGGCTAGTCCATCTGGTCCTTGTCTGGACGAGACAGAGCTATTTTGGTGGCACAAGTGGGACCTACACAATATTAGGCCATTGGTTTTGATGTTTTGGCTGATCAGCGTGTATTCCATGCAGAGGAAGCCGTCTCATTACATGCTGTTCAGTAAACTTTAACATATATTCATGGTAAATGAGCAAACCTAAAATAGCCTCTACCAGTTGAAGGGAAACCTATTTCAATAATTCTTTGTATTCCATGATGAAGAGTAAAACTATACACCCCACAGCAGACATATGTGAAAACTATATGTTAGGGGGCTACATATGTGATAACTATATGTGAGGGGGCTATATCTGTGAAAACTATATGTGAGGGGGCTACATATGTGATAACTATATGTGAGGGGGCTATATCTGGGAAAACTATATATGTGAGGGGGCTATATCTTGGAAAACTATATGTGAGGGGGCTATATCTGGGAAAACTATATGTGAGGGGGCTATATCTGTGAAAACTATATGTGAGGGGGCTATATCTGGGAAAACTATATGTGAGAGGCTACAGCTTTTTTCCTGCATTGCTTTAGAAATGACCCACTGTGTATTAAGTCATCATATCTAGGTTTTTCCTAAATGTTTCCCCAACCAAATTCCAATTTCTAAATCCCGCCTACATTTGTGTTGGCCCCACCTACATTTAAGTTGGCCCCGCCCACATGAGGCCACTTCAATAATTTTTTCCAGGGCCACTTTAAGTTCCCAATCCGCCCCTGGTTCTTGCCATTGTTTTGTTTTTTAATCCAACATGTACTGAACACTTCTTGCACCTTGGAGACTTTAGTTGTCTACTTTTTGCCTTATCCTCCGTGATGTCACTGATTCATAGTGAATTGTTAAGCTGACATGACTGTGATTGACCAGTATGCTTTGAACATAACTATCGGCACGCCTTTATCTAGCTCTGCACACGCTGCAGCACTGTATAGTTGAATAGGACAGTTTTCTGGGTGATAATCAGTTTGGTCATGTCTTTTCCCTGTGTGTCATACATAAACTTTAACTGAGCAAGTGATTTCATTAGACCACACTGCCCTTCTCCACAATCCAGTCTAGGATTGGCCACATAATTAAACATATTACAGTATCACTCCAATCTGGAGTTCAAAACATACAAAATACAATTTCAAGAACATTACAAGTTGAAGATTGTCTAATTAATACTGTGCTGCTCAGTTCCAGTACACGGTGAGCCATGGACACATAGCCCACAGAACTACTTCTCTGTACATGTTATTGCTTTCATATCTTTTTTTATGCTTCAGTCATTTATCGCCTTT
Organism: Mixophyes fleayi; assembly: GCF_038048845.1. Lineage (NCBI taxonomy): Eukaryota > Metazoa > Chordata > Amphibia > Anura > Limnodynastidae > Mixophyes > Mixophyes fleayi. Next base: position 384,066,784 of record NC_134402.1, on the reverse strand, counting down.
CATCTTGGTTTATGATTGAGGTTACACAATGCTTGCTTTCCTTTATAGTTCATTGATTTTTATGAATAATTTATCTTGTTCTCGTAGATATTGGGTTTCCTTTATTCATAGCCTTTCACCTACATGTTTGTGGCTAGAAAGCATCTAACACGTGACTTCTCATTGTAGGTATCATCAAACGGGATACAGTCCACGCCTTTGAACCTCGCCACCTACTGGAAGTGTAACTCTGACACTACCGATGTAAGACTAGATTACAAATATAACCCAGAGTCTATGGCGGTACCCAGTGCATTATCTAATGTACAGGTTGTGGTTCCAGTAGACGGAAGTGTCACAAACATGCAGTCCCTTCCTACTGCAGTGTGGTGAGCAAATTCTCTGTATTCTGCTGTGAGGGTTAGCACCGAGTTGTCTTTTCACGATAGCTGGTTGTTGATGCTTCGTATGAAGTGTATTTGTTGCTACTTTAAAATAAATATTTTAAGGAAACACAATCTAATTTAAAAGAGCTTACTTATTGCGTTTGTGTGTGTGTATATATAATATATTCATTTTGTAAGTAAGCTGATATACGGCGGTGTGCCTTACCATCACTTCTACTGCCTTCATTGTAAAACTATCAAACTCCTTTCACTGACCACTTCCATGCCTCCACTTCTAAATTTCCACTTCAACCACTGTATACTGTTTTTCAGCATGTCACACTTGGCTTTTTACTTTCGTTTGCTTTGCAGCTGACCTACAAGTTGTTTTGTTATTGACTTCTATGCAAATGTCTGCTTTCACTGCCCTGCACTGGAATTAATGACAGGGAATCTCCTCTGTGTAAAGTAATATCTCAAACGAAGAGAGCAACTTTAATTTAAATCTCTTCAGTTCTTATAATTTCCCAATACTTTTTGCATAAATGTTTGGGAATTTGTTTACTTTTAGACAATATGAAATTTTGGTTTAGTAACCATGACACTAGTTTCTGATCTACAATTACCCGTTTTACCTATCCATTAAATGGTTTAGGCTCCAGCTCACTGTCTGTATAACACTCATTAGTTGATTACTGAAGTAGGATTCAATTTATATATTGTGGTGGGAAAATTTAGTGTATCATACTAAAGGAAGTAGAAAATTAAGTACAGCTATTCACTAATATTTTTTTAGAAGGAAAGAGCAGGAGATGATCTATTACTCTGCATGGGGCTTGGGAGCAATCTTTATTTGTAATAAAGCAATGCAGACATATGACAATAACATACACATGCCATGTGCGTACAGTGGTTTGACAAAATGCATCAGGTTCAATGAAAGTTAACGTCTGCAACAGCACTCTCCGTGTGTGGGAAGGTTTACTCAGCTATTCTTGGTGCACAGAACCAGATAATAGTTGAGTGCTTTGATAACATACTGACATTAATGACATGTTTCTATTCAAACTGACCAAAGAGTAGTCACGGTTTATTGTACATTGAATTTGCATCTCTTGTCTGTCTCCTTCACCTTGGTTATTGGAAATTAATATGGTATATTTCAGAGGTTGCAAATGGATCTTGTGGAGATCTGAAAAGATCCTATATTTATGCCTTAATTGTACACACTATATTCTTCTGTTCTTTTATACGCTCGTTGTACACTGACACTTTTATACACTTCTCCATAAATAACTTTGCCTTTTTCGGTTTTTTTAACATGCTAAATAACACTAAAACCTTACAATACATACTGTATCTCACTGTTACTTCACAGTATATATAGTTATAAATAACCAATACTCACAACATAGATCTCTTCCCCTCTGATTACCTCTTCTCACGCACGTATCCAAGACTTCTCCCGCGCCGCCCTCTTCATGGAACAAGCTCCCCTGCTCCATCAGAACATCCCCTAATCTGTCCTGTTTGAAACGAACATTAAAAACCCACCTTATCTTAAAAGCCTTCCAGTCACCTGCCTAACCACCCACCTGTCGGCTACCTCTCCCTCTCTTCCCTTCTTCCCCCCCCCCCCTCGATTCCGTGTCACCCATTTCTCCGTCTCACCCCTAGTGTCTGTCTGTCTTCCCCTCCCTTTAGATTGTATGCTCCTTTGAGCAGGGCTTTCTCTCGTCCTGTTTCCACCACTTTTAACTTCGCTCACCAGCTGCTCATTCCACCTCCTCTCTAACCTTATGCCCTCCGACTCCTCTCGCTTCTCTCTGCTCCTCTCAGTGGCTCTTAAACTGTCATCCGCGCTCACCCTCTTGGGCTCTAATTACCAGCCTGTACTGACTTTCCCTCATCCTTTCTCTCTAGCTGTGCTTTGAGCTCCCAGAGTTATAGTGCTTACTGTTAATTGTACTGTGCTGTTTCACCTTATTTGTCCTTGTACGGCGCTACGGATACTTTGTGGCACCCTATAAATAAAAATTAATAATAATAAAACATTGTATATATTCAAATTAAAGTATTTTACTGTTAACACAAAAAACTTTGCACTTACAGTTCATACATATATTCCAATATTGTTCCACATAAGAAATGTGGTATGGCTGTATCAATATAAAATTAACTGTTCACCTTTTAATCACTATACTATTTACCTTTATACTATCCTTACACTATTTTCTCTACACATGTATCACTAATAACATTTAATATTTATAATATTTAACTATTCCAAATAATGTATAACAAGCAATAGCTAGAGAAATAGTAAAATCAGATAGTTACATCAATATTATAAATAGTTGGAGCAATAGTTACTTTTCTATATATAAATATAGATATTACCAAATCCCTTTCTGTAGTGTAGGGAGATCCCTGCATCCTGGACCCAATGCTTTTCTGTAGTATAGTGGATTGCTCATTGTCCAGGAGCAGGCAGGGAGAGAGAGGGGGTGTCCCGGGTCTGGTTTTTATAGTCCAAACTCAGAAACTCCCAGGCTTCCCAGCAGCCTGTTGTGTGGTGATTGACCATACACACATGAACGCTGTGCGTTGGCCAGGGGCGATGTCCTCACCTCTGGCCATAAATCTCCACTGTGCGTGGCGACTTAAACTGACGGCACAGTGTCAGTGTCTGTAAATGACCTGCAATAGCCACGCACCCACTGGATCTAGAACCCCCTCTTTACAAGATCTGTTTTTAAAAGTGCCTAGATTGTGTTCAGAAAGATTATTCAAAATAAAGGAATGCACATATTTAATATCGGAATTTGTATGAATATAAGAGCTGGTTTGTTTGACCTATAGTAACAGAACATACTGAGATGGGAGGTGTGTAGCCAGAATAAACAAAATGTGGAGGCAGGTAACTACATAATAACTAAGGCTCATTTAACAATAAGAGTGAAATGTACTGGAGGGATTACCGGTATAGATAAGACTGGAGAAACATTACACGCAGGTGATAATTGTAGTTGTTAGTTCAGCCTTTCGAGGGACTTAGGGGTAGTTAAGAAATGTGTAATATCTAAATATACACAGATACAGTGTATCACTATAATATATACATATAGTTTCCTGTGGTGACATATACATTGTGCATTGTGTTGTATGCCTTTATTGTATGGACAATGAGTATAGCTAATCTTACTGTGGCCAGGCTGAAGGGTAATGATTCCATCTATTTAGACCATTTATGTCTTGCAGTCTCACTCACGGCACTGTGCTAGCTGTGACATCTCTACTCATACTTCATTGTGTGACTCTACCAATCTATACAGATTATTTACAGTGTTCTCCCCAGAAAATTTTGCCTGCTGGGTGACATTAAGAGGTAGCCAGGTGGGGGAAGTAATATTTTGGAGATTATTGCCCACACCTGCCAGGATTGGTCAGGCTGGTGGCCAGTGGTCTAACACACACACTGCTGGCTGTAGTGCTCATATAGTTCCTGTTCTAATAGGAGAAACAATGGTGTATTCTATTATAATAGGATTCTGTTGGGCTCCAAGAGCCGGGTGGCAAGTAAAAACAGCTGGGTGGAGCACCCAGGAAATGGCTGCTGGGGAAAACACTGATTTATGTCTTCCAATCCCTCCCACATCACTGTGCTAGCTGTAACATCTCTACCAATCTATACAGATCATTTATGTCTTCCAATCCCTCCCACATCACTGTGCTAGCTGTAACATCTCTACCAATCTATACAGATCATTGATGTCTTCCAATCCCTCCCACATCACTGTGCTAGCTGTAACATCTCTACCAATCTATACAGATCATTTATGTCTTCTAATCCCTCTCACATCACTGTGCTAGCTGTAACATCTCTACCAATCTATACAGAACATTGATGTCTTCCAATCCCTCCCACATCACTGTGCTAGCTGTAACATCTCTACCAATCTATACAGATCATTGATGTCTTCCAATCCCTCCCACATCACTGTGCTAGCTGTAACATCTCTACCAATCTATACAGATCATTGATGTCTTCCAATCCCTCCCACATCACTGTGCTAGCTGTAACATCTCTACCAATCTATACAGATCATTTATGTCTTCCAATCCCTCCCACATCACTGTGCTAGCTGTAACATCTCTACCAATCTATACAGATCATTGATGTCTTCCAATCCCTCCCACATCACTGTGCTAGCTGTAACATCTCTACCAATCTATACAGATCATTGATGTCTTCCAATCCCTCCCACATCACTGTGCTAGCTGTAACATCTCTACCAATCTATACAGAACATTGATGTCTTCCAATCCCTCCCACATCACTGTGCTAGCTGTAACATCTCTACCAATCTATACAGAACATTGATGTCTTCCAATCCCTCCCACATCACTGTGCTAGCTGTAACATCTCTACCAATCTATACAGAACATTGATGTCACACAATCACTCCCACAGTGTGTCAAGGTAGAGTGGCACTGCACTCCTAAGTAGATATTTAAAGAGCTTTCACTAGGAGGATGGAACAGTGTGTGCTGGATATATGCAGTTCATTATAAACACTTCAGTTATTTCAGTTATATTATACAGCTTTGTGATACATGGGTTATAGTATAAATTACATTTCAATGGTGGCTTTGCTTGCTCTTGAATTTGTTTTGACTTGCATCCAAATGATCTACAGTGAAAAATGGAAAAGTTTCAGTTAGCTATTTCTCTTCTAGGAACACTGAACAAATGAAAGCCTTCTGGAAAATATCTGTCATTTCAGAGAAGTCTGACAATGGAGGCAAGTACATAATCCACAGGCATATACAGGTTATATAGCGTTGACAGATGATGCAGTAAGAAGCATTTACAAACTTGAGTTCTTAGTGCAAAAAACGTATATGTGTGGTAGCCAGCTTGCTGTATTACATTGTGCGATCACACACACTAACTATGAATGCTGCAAGTATTACTATGTAGCATGTACATGAAATAATTCCAATGCCCTTGAACTGTATTCCAATTTTAGTTCAAAAGTAGTCCTGTGTATTTAGGAGCAACTATATTCATGACCACAACGGTTTACTCTGAACAGACGTTTTTGTTTGGAAACACATTTACAAAAAACAAATAAAAAGCAAAACATAATTTTAGTTAAGCTTCAAACCTTGCGTGAATACCAGCATAACAGACGTGGTGCTGTCTAATATACAAAAGTCAGCAAAGAGTTTTTCATGATGTTTCTTTTATACTTTCATAGGATCTGGATCACTCAGGGCAAAATTTGATCTATCAGAGGGACCTAGTAACCCCAGCACGCTGGCAGTACAGTTCATGAGTGACGGGAGCACCCTGTCTGGAGTGGACATTGAGCTGGTGGGAACAGGCTACCGCCTTTCTTTAGTGAAAAAGAGGTTTGGAACAGGTACCGTTCTTTCTTTAACAATCCATATCAAACCCTGGATGAAATCATCCATGCTAATTAAGTACCCAGTTCTACACAATATATTAATAATAAGGGGTTGTTCAGCTCCAGGGGACTTTAATTTATTGGTTTGGACAGTAATCTGACCACATTGCGGTTGACTGCCTATCAGAAACAATAGGAATATATTGATTTTGAGTGTATCTTTTTGGGAGTTTTGGGGAACCTTCTAATTTTTCCCACCCATAGCACCACCTAAGCTAGGCTGTAGAGTACAGACCGCACAGGATATTGACATTTTTCCCTGCTAATTTGACCTTACGTAAACAAAAATAACTTACACACTTTTGTAGCTTATTGTGTAAATGTTACTCTTTAAAACCTGTACACTGTTTTTTACTTATTCTAGAAAAATAACTCTGAAGAAAAATAAGCCCCCTTGTATTTATTTAGCACATGTTACCTGAAGCCATGTAAAAATCAATACATTAAAACTATCTAAAGTGGAAAAACCCTGTTAATAATGGTAAAAACTAGCAGATTTGTCATCTGGAATTGTACATTACCCCTTGAGAGAAAAATGACCAGTTTGAGAGAATCATAACATTTAGTAATTTTATTTGCATCAATATTTCACAATCCTCGTATGTCACTAGGTACATTAAGTATAGGTTAGTTAATATGTATTTAATCTGAAACTTTACTAATCTTGTAATGATTAATACATTGTTTACTGAAAACCTGTTGTTCAGTAAAGTCAACCAAGCGTTCTACCGGTTTAGTCATTGGTCTGTTGGGGGCACTAATCCATGTGGCTGTACAACTGTAATTTATGTGAGGGAAACCATACGTCTTCTCCGCCTCATATCATTAAGCTTTAATATACAGAGAAGTATGTAGTTGTCCCTTTACAGTATCTGCTTATTCACAGCGGAGGCAGCCATTTTGTGAAACTGCAGCCTATCCCTTTACTAGGGGTCAGTACCTCATGCGTGTTGGGGTCATGAAACATATCGGTAATGGCACTGCTGAAGTGATAGGCTGCACTTTCATCACTATTCATCAGCCCACAGATTGGCTGCTTCCTCTTTGTGTAGGTGACAGGAGCTTGTTAATGCTAGTATAAGATTTGACAGCATAGTTTTTTATCTGTGGTTTATTTAATATCGACTAAGGGAAGATTTTCTTGGTATGATTATTGCTTTCATTATAATGCACTCTCATAGACGACTCACTCATTCCAGTACAAAATAATAATAATTCAATTGAAAATGCATACTATCTATAACAAACACATGGTATGGCTTGTTATGTGCAAACTTTTACTAACTTCTGTTATTTTTCTTTCAGGAAAATACATGGCCGACTGTTGATTTTAATTAAATTTTTTTTTTTTTTTTTTTTTTTTTTTTTTAATCCTGGGATGCAAGCAGAAAGATCCCTGTTAATTTATCGGAAATCTTCCACATGCTGTTTTAATGATAGATATATATATATATTTTAATTCTTGACTTGTTTAGAAGGTATTTCTATATTGCTGCCAACTACAAAGCATAAGAATGCACTTTTTATGAGTCTTTTTCTGGAATATCTTTTTGACGATGTAGCACTGAAGTCTTCTGCAGTTGTGGTTAAAATTCAGCATATGTTTGTATGTGTATTTGTATAAAGGCAAGACTTTACTTAACAGCCATTTTGTATCAGAAAGTATGAACTGTTACATTTTGTGACATACAAAATCTGCAGTAGCAATCAAGTATACATATAGACAACATTTTATATACTTGTAAATAGTTGATCCAATTTTATTATTTATCATCTCCTTTATTTTGACGGGTCCTACTCTACAAGTAATTCAGGGTATGGATTCCAGCCATTCAAAGTGGACACGTCACCTACACTCTGTGGATGCAGCCATTTTGATTGATCCAATATTAATTATAAAGCAGCCTAACTCGCTATTAACATGTGACATCACTTAATCTGTGCGTTACAAGGTGAATGAATATTTGGCTGTATTCTCAATATGGCTCTCCTCACGGTTTGTCGGTGGTGAATTTACTTCAACACCGATGTACATCTTGTGATGTTGCACAAGGTAATAATTTATATTCCATCTGTTCCCTTATTTCCAAAAGGGACATGGTTTTCTATAAGAAAAAAAATAATATCTAGGATTTGTGTATTTCTCTATTAACGCAAATGGCATTTTATGGATATTTTCAAGTGCAATTACAAAAAACAAAAATAGAATAAGGCAGCAGGGCTTTTATAATGTCTGTGTCCGTGATGTCATTCTTGAAGGCGGTTATTTTGTATACATTAACATCTGTGCCTTTCCCATCCTGTTCCTGTCACCATTGTTGTTATTTAAGGTGTGACTAAAATATAAGGGCTAAGTCAATCTGATGTATGCAAACTTTGAAATGCCACATCGCAGACCTCGGTGTTCTCAAAGCCTAGTCTTGGGTATGGGGAATAGATAGCTGGCAAATACATTGCTAGAGCTGCAACAAAAGCACATATATTTAGGGGACCATGGCTAATTGTGCAATGTAATAAAAAGTAAAAATGTCTGCTATTAAAAAAACGAAACAAAAACGTACCAAATACATGGTCACCTGTACATAGAACGCGCCATTCTATTGTCTGACTAATCTTCAATCATCCATCTTTCCTCAAATAATCTAAGTAACAGAAATTCAGTTGACCGCACCAGCGCTGACACTTTGTCTACATTTTGCGTGGCTCCTCGGAAGCAACAGAACTTTCTGCCAAAAATGAAAACATTTATTAACACTAACAGAGAGAATACTTTAGGGCAGTTTGGCAAGAGGTTCATCAACCCCTAAAATAGAAGTTACACTACATGAGTTACTAATAACATGCATGCCTTCAGCTGCATATATAATGTCAATACACTGCCAGTACTCTCCGTTATCAGCCGTTTGAGACCGGCCGACTCTAGTGTCCTAGAGCCAGCTATGTACTGCAAATCTGTTGTGGATAGGAAAATATATAAATATTGTATGTAGGGGGGGAGGTTGATGTGGTCTATTCCAGTTCTGAATTTATGATCAGCCACCTTACACCTCAAGTCAGAGCTCCTGTGCGGGGCTGCATGGTAAATCTTTCATTTTATATCCAATGTAATGTAGACAATCTTGCTGAGCTGCTAGTAGCTATTTCTCGCTAACCAGGATTTTAACAGAATTGGTGATGCACGTAACACTAAAACTTGTTCTTATCCTTCAAATGTGATCATAAGACTTTTGTAGTAATCTTGAAATGAGACACACATTTGCTTATGACCCCTACACATTCTAAAATAATTCAGTAAGTAACTAATTGTCATATTTAACCAACAATCAGTACAAAGAAAACCACTCCATGGACTGTATATCCCGCAGATGTCTAACCATAATTACTCTATAACACATACAGTACATCAGTTACCAATCAAATGTCCATTACTGAGCAATAATTATGCTTATCATTTAGCCAGTGTAAGAGAGAGAAAAAAAAAATTTGATTTTAGCAATAAAACTTTGCAATATACAACAGCAATTTCTTTGTTTTTCGTTTGAAGGCCAACATGTTTCTATAATTTTCTTCTACAGGTTGAAAAGCTAATGACATTTTTGGTATCTCCATTGTAATTCGTCTTGCAGTCTGACCGGTAGCTATGTGAAGTAAAATCTTTCTAGGAGAATATAAAACAAAAATATCTAATGCTACTTAAACTTCAAAGCATAGTCGTATATACATATACATATATATATATATGTTTTAGCACTTTTAATCCTACATATTAAAAAAGAAAAAAAAAATGTATTCGTTCTAAGAGCAGGTTACAACAATATTGGAGCCATACAGATTTATATGGGCAATTTTCAATAGTGAATAAACTTTAATCTACAGGTCGATGCTGGTATCTTCCGAATGTTGTATTTAGCGAGCTGGCTCTTGCTTCTGTGCACAGTGATATCCTTGTAGCTGCCTCTTGTTTAGATTAATTTGTAAACACTGAAAGCTAAAGTACACCTGAATTTTTATGGAATGTTATTTCTTTTGATTGTAAATTAAAACAAAACAAGTATATCTTACAAAAACTGTAAATATTTTTTTTTTTTTTTTTTTCATAATGTACATTTTACAAAATATGTTGCATCTGTAATAAACATGTAATATATACATAATTTACAAACCATCCTCATTTCTGTTCTTTTTATTCTTGTGGTTCAATTCTGCAGTGTAAAAACTATTTACAGTGAAATATAAATGATCCACTCGAATGGCTGGGCAAGATGCTAGAGAATAGAAAAGCTTAGTTAGTTGAGCTACATGGTAACTATAGTAATCTGCTTAGATGCTCATTACACTTTGTTTCCACCTTTTACCTCACCCCAAGTCCATTCCCATGCTGCATATCATTTCGCAAAGGTACATGACAAACACTGGGGGGGTTTTTCTTGTATATTCAGTTGGACACAAAATATTGTATTTCTCTTCCACTTTGGTTGATAATGTTACTTAGGGGTTATAAAGGGCTCATCCTGCAGTAAGCACTTAGATTGAATGTGTGAAAACAAGTGCCCAGCACTGCTGTATATTGGAGCGGGTCTTATGCTCTGCTGGATGCCTCTTCTGCTGCCCTCGATTCTTTACTGGAATCATTCCCTGGGGATCAACTATGGATGAACAGTGATCAGGGACCTGGTGCCAATGAGTGATTCATTTGCAGCAGTTAACTGTCCCCTGTCTCTTCCGTCTGTCAGATGAGCGGGTTATTGCCATGGTGCACCCCAGCTGCCATGTCCTGCATCAGAGACAGCACAGGACCTTTGTTGATTTGGCTGCTACTAAAATATAAGCACCACATTTGGGATATACGGCAAGGGGATATGTCCCATATGGACAGCACAGAGTTTGGACTGGACAAGGAGGGGAGAGGTGCTTTCCTTTTTAGAGCTTTTGCTCAGACTGAAAAGACCACCATAAATGGCTCAGTGGTGCCAGTGGCTCCACCTCCATGGGAAAAAGCTGAGCTCTTTCTGTGTCCTCTCTATTGGGCTAAGATTATAGAGGAAATTCTCTTAATACAGGAAAAGCAAAAAATTATCTGTACTAATTCACCCTGGAATTGGAAAATGTTATACGTATTCACTTTGAAATGGGAATGTGTACGTATGTATGTGTATTTGTATGTGTGTATGTGTATATATATGTATGTGTGTATATATATATATATATATATATATATATATATATATATACACACACACACATATATACATACATTATATATATATATATATATATATATATATATATATATATATATATATATATATATTACTGTGTGTGTGTATATATTTGTATATTATAACCTCATCTGCTGGCGGACAGATTGAAAATTGAGTCTTCAAGAACTGTCAATAGCATGGAATAAGTCTAATTTCTCTCCTCCATAGACATAAAGGATTCATATATCCACGTCCCAATCTTTAAGCAGCGACACAGCCTCCTCAGGTTTGCAGTGGCGTGATTCCCATGTTCATTTCAGAGCACTGCTCCTCGGTCTGGTTATATCACCAAAGGGTATCTATTGTTCCACATCTATTTCTTGGGCTCTTCTTTGACTCCAGATGTCAGTCTTATTTATCAGAGCAGAAGATCCTAGTCATTCAGAGATAGGTGAAAGCTCTGTAAACAGTCAAACAGATATCTGTTCTCTGTTGCATAAATCTTATAAATCTTATGTTGCATGCTTCCACTCCCAGGTTTTCCACCATAATGTTCTGGCATCTCATTTGCCAACACAGTTCTTCAAACTTGTTGCAAACCCATCAGTCCCTTTGGTGGCTGAAGAAATAAAATCTCAGCAAGGATTATGCCTTCTCCAGCTGGAACTGGACTACAGATGCCAGCTTACTGTAGTGTGGAGTGGTGACTGATGCCCCGACTACGGGGACTTTAGCAGCAGCATTGAAAACTCTGCTACAAGCTCAGCCCTAGCTAAGAGCCAGACCTTGAGCACCTCTCAACTCTCTTCCATAATGGTCAGGACAGTGGTCTACAGTTAACTTCCCTTCCAGGTTTCGGTGAATCTTCTTTTGAAAGCTCCTTGTGATCTAAATGTGGACCTCGCTGCACTGCAGCTACTTGATTGTTTATATTCAGCTGTTAGATTCAAACTCCTTACTTGGAAAGTCACATTCTTACTGGTCATTGCCTCCGCAAGAAGAGTGTCTGAATTGGCTGCCCTAATTTGCAGGTCACCATTGCCTTATTTTTCATAATGACGATGCTGTCCTGAATACCAGAACATCCTTCCAGCCCAAGATAATGTCTGAATTTCACCTGAACAAAGACCCCTTTATCCCTGCTCTAGGACAGAGCTTGTCCTCGGGAGGTTAGATGTGGTCAAAGCCTTAAGAATCTGCACTACATGAACAAAAGTATTCGAACACTTGACCATTACACCAGCAGGGACTGTAATGACATTGTATTCAAATACATATACTTTAATATGGAGCTGGTCCCCCTTTTGCAGCGATAACAGCTTCCACTATTCTTGGAAGGCTTTCCACAACATGTTGGAGTGTTTGTGATAATTTGTGCCCATTCATTCTGTAGAGCATTTATGAGGTCAGGCACTGATGTTGTACGAGAAGGCCTGGCTCGTAATCTCCGTTCCAGTTCATCCCAAACGTGTTCGATGGGGTTGAGGTCAGGGCTCTGTGCGGGCCAGTCAAGTTCTTCCACACTGAACTCATTGAACCATGTCTTTGTAGTGCCTGTTTTGTGCACTAGGGCATAGTCATGTTGGAATAGAAAAGGGCCTCTCCAAACTCTTGCCACAAAGTTGGAAGCGTAGAATTGCCCAAAATGACTTTGTATGCTGAAGCATTAAGATTGCCCTTCACTGGACATAAGAGTCCTAGCCCAAACCCTGAAAAACAGCCCCATACCATTCTCTCCTCCAACAAACTTTATAGTTGGCATGACGCAGTTGGGCAGGTAATGTTCTCCTGTCATCCGCCAAACAGAAGCGTGATTCGTCACTCCACAGAACATGTTTCCTCTGCTCCACAGTCGTGTCTGTGTGCTATACACCACTCCATCCGACGCTTGGTCTTGGTGATTTGAGGCTTGCAAGCAGCTGCTCGTCCATGAAAACCCCATTTTTTTTGCTTACATTAAGTTTTGAAACTCTTCAGCTATGGAATCGGCAGGGCATTGGTGACTCTTACGCACCATGTGCCTTTGCAGTTGTTGACCCCGCGTGGTCTTCCGCTTTGTTGCTGTTGTTCCTAAACGCTTACACTTTCTAATAATATCACTTACAATTTCACGAACCACCTTATTGCAAAGGTGGCATCCTATCACAGTACCACTCTTGAAGTCACTGAGCTCTTCAGAACGACCCATTTTGTATCACAAATGTTTGCAAATGGACACTGCATGGCTAGCTGGTTGATTTTATACACCTCTGGCAACGGGTCTGACAAACTCCTTAATTAAACATTTAAACAGGTATGACCAAATACTTTTGTCCATATAGTGTATGTCAATGGAATGTCATCCTTGCGTTGGGCTGATAGCTGTCTGGCTCATTATGATATGCAGAAGGCAGTCTGGGCAGCGACTAAACAACCAATGCCAGATGGATTAAGGCTGTGATTCGGTAGGCCTATATTTAAGCAGGGAAGACAATCCCTAAAAATATACAGCCAATTCTAACAGACCGGTGCGTGCTTTTTGGGCAGCCTGGCATGAGGTCTCGGCAGAGAGCAGGTGTCAGGCGGTTACCTGGTCCTCTGTACATACTTTTACAAGATCCTACCAGTTTAATGTATTTGTATAAAAATATATTAACTTTAAACAGAAAGTTTTGCTCACAGCTGCGTCTGAGCATACCCTTCCCCAGGGGCAGCTTTGGAACGTTCCCAAGGTAGATGTGTCATAAGAAAGAGAGAGGAGGATTTTATACTTTTAAAGTGAAATCCATTTCTTGATTCCATTTGGGGGACATTGTGTTCTCTTTAACGCTCTCTTTAAGGTTGTGTTGTTCCATTTGACAGCCGCTATTCTTGTTTGGTTCTTTCATTCCTAGTCCATGGGGATTTGTTAGTAAAAGAATACGTTTGCCATTGGTGAAAAGGCAGCAAGGGGAGGAGCTTCAGTTTCCACACATTCATACTAAGGGGTCTATTTACCAAGCATTTTTCCTGTGGTAAACCCCCGAAAACAACAGTTTCCGGGGGTTTACCGTGAAATCACTATGTACCATTGAAGCATCGCAGCAGATATCTCAGATATCTGCTGCTTTGCATTTCCTATCGTTTTTCTGAGCACTCCCCATAACAGTGTATGGGAAGTGCTCAGAACCGCTATGTATTAAAGGCTAACTAGAGAAAATGTTCTCTTTTTTTACATCTGAAGCTGGCGTACATTAACATATCTGAAAACTTTCGCACTGTCCAGCTCTGCTCTGAAGAGCAGAGCTGGACAGCGCATGTGTGGAGGGATCATGTGATCCCTCCCTGTCAATCATTCTGCAGTTTGCCGGCCAGGATGTTACTGCGCATGCACCAACTATTCGGTCGGTGCATGCGCACTAACAAAAAAAGAAAAAAAAAAAAAGAGAGAAGATCACCGCAGCCTTGAAAAATGAGAAGTCTGCGATGATCAGGTGAGTCACTTCTCAGGGACAGAGAAGTTTTTTTAATACATAGCCATTACTTTTCAATCCTTATCAAGGAGATAAGGATTGAAAAGTATCAAGTCAAAAAAACGAAGGGTCATAAATAGACCCCCTGGTGCCTACTTCAGCGTGAGCGCTTTATAATAATAATCTTTTATAAGGCACCGTCTTACTACTGTAAATTAAGCGAATCAAATTACATTCAATAACATGAAACAAGGTAAAGATGGACCTGCACAAATGAGGTTACAGTTGAAGACTAGTGGGGAACACTGGATGCACAAGGTAGTGGAATAACAATCGTGGCTGCTGTGGAGAGTGTGTGTGTGGTTACTGTAATGTATCACCGTTTTCAGCCAACAATCATTGGCGCCTGACATGTCTGTGCAGCTACTGGAGGTGGAAAGTGAAGACATGAAACAGAAACCACTGTAGTAATTTTAGGAACCGATGAACATTCTATCTGAACCTCCTGCTTTGGGTTCTATCAAAGGCTTTTCCACTGCACAGGTGCTAGTGTAGTTATGTGCCAGTTTGGAGTAGCTGTGTACATGGTGTTTCTTTACGATCATTCTTGCTGCTGGAAACAGAGTCAGGAACGTTGTTACTATTGATGTTAGGAGTCAGCTGCTGTCATCAAGGAGGCTGAAAAGATTACAAAACGAGGAAATGAGATGGCAACAGCAACGACTGGGACCAGCTGCTGTACTGAGTTGGTGTCCAATAGATCTTCTAAATAATCTTGTCTTTGATGTGATGACACTTCCTAACACTGCCATACTATTTTCCACTACCTTCATACATTTTAGCCATTTAAAATTTTGTAGGAAGATGGTTTTGTGGGAGGTAGGGCACAGCCTAATGCATGCCAATTTAATCCATCTAAACCCCAAGTAGCAGTGTCGCCCATATAGAATCACAGAAATGGATTTTACACATTTTAAACACATTTCCTTTCTTTACACATTGAAGTGCTTTACAACACACATGAATGTATTTTCCATCTAGTAGTATGAAGAGAACATCCATGAATTGTTTGTTCTGTCTTTGGTTTATGGGGTAAAGTACCCGATAGTGCATAGACTGGGACACTTATTTAACGTCTCTTCTCTAGTGGCTTTCAGCAGATGGTGATGATGCATTACTGTCGTAGGAGCATTATAATCAGATCATAGATTACTTGCATATACACATTTTAGAATTGCATATGCTGAGACAATGCTCCATCTATACAATCTTCATTTATAATTTCACCAGATGTTTCCTCTGTACAAAAGTGCATAAAATGTATTAATAGCATTATATATAATCTCTGACACCAGCTATGGCCTGTATGTTAAATAAACGTTATAAAGAGTGGGTCGCTAAACCTAGCTATAGGTAATCGTGTGTAGAGAGTTTATAAATGCCACAATGGGGGGAGGGGTAAGGGAATGTTGGGGTATGATGGCACAAACTGTGTTGATTTGCCATCAAGCCCCAACCATCACCTGCTCTCCAGGGACGACTTCCCAATATTCTGGTGTCTCCTGGACATTCTGGAAGAGCAGGAACAACAAATGTTAAAGACGCTATAAATCAATCGGGATATCATTTCTTAACCCAAGAACCCAGATTTGGCTGGATCTGTGAGATTTTCTTGTCTGCTCTTCTGAGGAACTAATGGAGCAGTAATTGATGTGATCAAGATGGACTTGTGCTCCTGAGGTCACATACTAGTAACAATATAAAATAAATGTCTGATACCCTATAATGATTGGTAGAATTTAATGCCCAGAGTACTTCAAACTGCACAACTAGGTGACTAATAGCCCACAGAGAAACCAGGCACACCAAGCAGGTTTGTGGGTTTTGTTTTCTTTCTTAAGAACACTGCAGGTTTGCTATCCAGCTGTCCGTTTACTGATTGTACCATTTATATTACATTTTCTCTTGTCAGTAATTACCAAAAAAAAGGACCAGTATAAAGAGGACGGCTACATGGACTTACTATACATATCATACTAATGTGTCTGATGTTAAAATGTCCTCTTTTACTCTGTGCTATAATACTTCTAGATTGGGATATTTTCTATGGCTTAAAAGGTATTAGATACTAGCCAGTAAAGGTTCCTAAAACTGCCTGTAAAATGATTATATATCTGAAGGGGAGCAATGTTCCTCGGGGGGCATTGTCTTTAGAGGGTACATGTTTGTCTGTTTCATAGAATATTTAATATTAGAATTAAATGGTACTTTTTAATAAAAAAAAATAGATATTAAATCAGTGGAAGAAATTGCTATGTCACTAAATAAATGCACAATTTAGGAAATTTAACAGAATGATATAGATTCCACACTTACCTGCAATATGCCACCAGATATCATGGCAATGTCCAACATTGCTCATTTCTGAGTACTATTATTGTACTCGAACAATACTCCTTTTCCTGCGCATCTTTATCAGCTGAAGATAAATCGCTGGGCAGTGCCTACGCAACCATTCTGGAGGCACTCTGAAGCACAATGTGCGAAATTTTCCCCTTAGAAAACAGGAACACTGGTGAGTGAATGTTCTCAGCTGCTTTCTCCATATTACAGTTTACTTAACACTATGTGAAAATCAGTGTGATGACCCCCTCATAGCATAGATAAGTATGAAGACATGGACATTCAATGATAATGTGTTGTACCGTAGAAAGCTTTCATATATAATATATCAAAGGTATATAGCCAGCTCTAGTGGTAGATTCAATTCAGTGCAAGTTGCCTGAACATCGTAGATGCGCATATTGCCAGCTATTACGGTAAGAACTCTCTGCTCATTTTTCTGCGCACCTCTGTGAAGTAACGGAAAATGAACAGAGACTTCTTTAAAAACTATGATGCGATTTGTTTCTCGGCAGACTCTTCTGGAGACACATCGCATCACCTCACGTCGAATTAAGTCTGTCCCTAAGATTTAAAGAATTTGTCCTGACTATTGTTAAAAGGTGTTTAGTATATATATATATATATATATATATATATATATATATATATATATATATATATATATATATATATATATATATATATATATATACACACACACACACCCCCCCCCCCCCCACTCCACACAGAAAAATATACAGTAAACAGGTGTGATTCATTGCAAAGGGAGTAATCCATGGCACACACAAGTAACAGGACCTGCTGCCCTGGAAGTTCCCAGCGGCAGTGGCTTCTGTTACCTTCTGCGTTCTAAGGGAATCCCCTTCCCAGTAAGCTGCCATACCAACACCACAGTGACCATTGCAGTGAAGTGATGGTATGACCTGATGTCACACTCATCTTCCCACCATCACTACATTGCTGCAACTGCAAGTCTCACTGGTGACATTGTGGAGGAGGTTCAATCTGTAAGGGAAGTATGTGAAATGTCCCATGGCATGTGGGGAGGTCTTAGTGGAATGTGAGAGAATTTTGGAGTATATGTGGGAACTAAGGGTTTGTGGGAGTCTGAGGGTATGAGGGTACATTGTGTGGCAATTGGGGGTCTGAGTAACATGGTGGAATTTGGGGCATGTAAGATGGTTTTGGATAAGTGATGTGTACATGTCGGGGCCCCAACATTCCATAAACCAGCTGCAAGTTATAAATGCTGTAACAACTAGTAAGAGAGAAAAACAAAGTCTACCAACAGCCTCATCCTTTAACTTCCCTAATTTTGTTTCTTAATCTATCTTGTTTTCTCGCTCTCTATTTTGCTCTATTTCCTATCTTCTCAATATCTTGTCCCTCCACCTGCTGTGTTTCTACTTTTCATCTTACTCACCTCCTCCCTATCGCCTTCATTCATCCTCATCCATTTCCAAACTTACCCTTTACCCACAGACTTTATGTGAGAATAAGATTGAGGCATAAAAGACAAGAGCCCAACCACTAATGTTCATGTTGGTGAACACCACTTAAATTTCGGTCAAAGATTGTGGGGTTTTTCTCCCACATTAACTTTCTTTCACGAGCTTGTAACGACTCCCCCTCCCCCCGGCACACTTCAATATGGGGCGGCAGCATGGCTCCACACTACACAATGGCTCTATGCTCCATTGGACCCAGGGTCGAGGGGGAGGTGGGTGCCCTGTTTGATCTGCACTGGGCTCCCCCAATTTATGATGCCAACCCTGGCATGGGGCATGCATCATCGGTCATACAGTCATTCAATCACATAAAGTCCATGCAGAACTGGTACTACTATTTTCAGGAAATTTAAAACTTAGATTCTAGGGGCTGTGAGAAGATTGGATAGCTTCTAGCTTTGGCGTTTACTTGAACTCTGATCTCATGGACTTTCAATCTGCTTCAGGGACTCTGTATGTAGTGCTAACCAGGAATCCTGCATAATAGGTGGCCTTATGGATTCATCCAGAAAGGAAGATGAATACACTTTCCTACTGGTGCATATTTCCCCTGAACTGTTCAAAGTAAGATTGGGTTTGGTTGCTCTTGCAGGTTGAGCAAAGCATCATAATCGGTTTTACCAAAAGGGGAATGACATGTGGCCAGCACTGGGAAGTAATGATCTTGAGCATGTAGACATTGAATTTTTTCTGGTCATTGCCACTGGGTCGGGGACAATGACATAGTTGTCATTTTACTTTTATTACCCTAAAGGGTTTTTACCCATCTGCTTATTTTGGGGGAAGGGGACGAGGGCCAACAGACGCAGGCCTTCAATGGTCACCTGTTTATGGCCCTTTGTTACTCCTTTGTGCGTAAGAAATTTTCCAGACCAAATTTTTATACTTCTATACTGTGGGTTTGAAAAAGTGGAGATGTTGTCTATTGAAACTAGAGCTGCTCAGGCTCAGTTTCTTGAGAACTGAGCGCTCCGCTCGGTACTTTCGCACACCCTCGGAATTGAAACAAGGCAAAATGTCACCGTTACGTCGTCGAATCTTGTGAGTTTTGGATTCCATAAGTACTGCCCTCCACAGCGATCCAGCGCCATTACACAGAGGGACACAGAAGGGGTAGCACGGTTCTTGGCAGTCTCTAATGCAGTTGTGCAGCGTCATAGGTAGAAAAGAAAGAGGAGGGGTAGAAGTGTTCTTCAAAGTCTCCAGTGACATTCAGGAGAGCTCCATTGCTAATTGTCATTGCATAAATAGACATAATAGGGCTGGCAGTATTGGTCTTCTAAATCTACAGTCACATTGTACTGTGTCATATAGCTCACACACAAACAGGAGAGCTCCATTGCTAATGGTCATTGCTGAAATAGAAATAATAGGGCTGGCAGTCTTGGTCTAAATCTGCAGTCACATTGTATGGTGTTGTCTAGCTAACACACCAACAGGACAGCTCCATTGCTAATTGTCATTGCTGAAATAGAAATAATATGGTTGGCAGTGTTCTTCAAAATCTGCAGTTACATTGTAGTGTGCTATAGCTCACCCAGATATAGGAGAGGTGGAAGTGTTTGCTGAAATTAAAATAATAGGGCTGGCAGTTTTCTTAAAAGTCTACAGTGACATTTTACTGTGCCATAGCTCATACAAAAACAGGAGGGGTGGCAGTGCCCTTGTCACTCTCCAGTCACATTGTTCTTGTCACTCTCCAGTCTCAGTCATGATGATACTAATCCCTCTACCTAATGTGCTAAAGCCTATGTTCATGTGCATAGTGGTTTTAAGTCAGGGAAACCAAAATGTAAATAAAAAGCTTGTACATTTTTAAAGAAAAAACACCTCTCTAATAAAGGTGAAAGTTTACTGTAGGAAAACATAAAATTGCCAACATGCCATTCTACCCAAAATATTACCAAGCATCAGCTAGCTCCCTTCTCTCAGCTAGATCTCAGCACCTGCAATCTACACTGTCATCATATTCACCCTCATCAGTGTGTACATCATCTTCAAACAATACTAATTCATCCCCGCTGGAATCCACCATCACAGAAGTCTGTGTACTTTAATATAATTGCTGGTAATGGCCTTCCTCATAGAATTTGTAGTTCATTTTATGGAAGAACTGTCACGATTTTTGGGCAATTCTTTTAAACCAGACCAAATGTCAAAATGTTGTGCAGACTCATCTGCATCACCACTGGGTGTCTTGGGAAAGCGAAGTTTTTTTCCTAGCAGCAATTTCCAGAGAAACTAAAGGAGGAGACATCATTGTGTCATGTACCACTTGAGCTGTCAGCTTGCTGACAAGGAGCTCATTGCATCTCTTGAGATCTTGGTCCGTTGGAAAGAAAGAGAAGACATAACTTTTAAACCTAGGATCAAGCACAGTTGCCAAAATGTAATGATCCGATTTCAAGATGTTGATAACTCTTGGATCCTGACAAAGCGAATAAAGTAATTAATCTACAAGTTCAACATAATTAGTGGAATTGCTTTGTTTAATTTCCTCCTTAAATTTCTCTAGCTGCTTTTCATAAAGTTTAATTAGGGGAATAACTTGACTCAAGCTAACAGTCTCTGTACTCTCTTCACAGGTGACTACTTCGAGTGGTTTCAGCACTTTGCACAACACGGAAAGCATTCTCCACTGCACTGGACTAAAGTACATTCCCCCTAAATTCCATTCTTCTTGTAGCTGCTGCATTCTCCTACATGCTGTTGCAGAATGCGGAAAATGACCCTAAATATTTTGGGACACAGACAGCATCTCCTGCATGTCATTGTCATTTTTTAACAAGTTCTGTGCCACCAAGTTGAGTGTGTTAGCAAAACAGGGAATGTGATGGAATTCCCCCCCGCTGTAATGCTCTAACAATATTGGTGGCGTACCACTAGCACCACAAGATAGCAACTTTTTTCTTTTGGTGTTTAGAAACTATTCATGATACTGAAAGATGATACAAAATAATAGGAACATGGGCACAGACAGGTGCGGGCTGGGAGAGGGATGGGCGGGGGGGACACAGGCGGCCGCGTCATTGAGGCTGCATCCCCTGTCATGTGATGTGGTCACCTGTGCGCTGACACGGCCGCATCTGATGTCATCAGATGCGGCCGCGGGGGGAAAACTATGTTTTTTGCATCCGGGGGGCGGCCGGCCGGCCTACCCCCCGGCCCTAATAGGCAGCCCGCCCCTTGGCACAGATGAGCAAAATAATAATCTTTCTTGCAGGTCCTACTGATCTACAGGTGCGGGTTCATCCGCCGCTTTCTAGGCTCCAGCAATGGATTCTCCCTCAATGACAGCACCCACTATATAAACGGGGGCATGGTCCTGCTGACTGATAATACCTACAGTCATGTGATCGCAAGTCCGTGGGCAGGACATACAAATCTCCTTCTCTATTTATACAGGCTCTGAACACTGTTTACAGTGTCAGAGCAACAGGTTTCTCTACCACATCTCCTGGCTTTCATTTCACTGTGGTACCTTTACATGATTATTCTTAGTATAACCCTAATTGTCCTCAGCTTGCTATTTGACTACGCTCTTGGTATTTGATTTGGTACGTCGTTTGTCCACCTGTGTACCAGACCCGGTTTCTTGACCTTTCCTTTTAGCCGCTGTTCATTACTATTACCTATCTCTTTTATGCTAGAACGCAGTCCAGAGAGCCGTGACCTGTGAGCTCCCGACAAAAACAAAGTCCATACCACCTTGACGCGGTTCCTAGTGAAAACTGGGGAGCTTGTTAGACTCTGTGCCTCTGTTCTGCTAACACATATTCTGGCTAACAACTGGAATCCTTTATATTAGAAATTATTCCACTTGTAATCCCTCTCCCAGAGATCTCTTGGACCAACTAGTAGGAAGGATTGAAACACAAGAAACAAACCAGGAACAGTTAATGCAATTTTTGCAAAGCTTATCTACCTGCCTAGATGTTCTCCAAAATACTTTTGCAGTTCAGGCTCCATCTATGGCTCCATAAGAGCTGGCGACAGCACGTCCCACAGCACCCTCTCAACACTGTATTCCTAATCCTCCCTAATTTGATGGAGACCCAAATTTGTGCAGCGGATCATTATCATCATCATTTATTTATATAGCGCCACTAATTCCGCAGCCCTGTACAGAGAACTCATTCACATCAGTCCCTGCCCCATTGGGGCTTACAGTCTAAATTCCTTAATATAGACACACACTCACACACAGACATAGACAGACAGACAGAGAGGGAGACAGACAGACAGGGAGGGAGAGACTAGGGTCAATTTTGATAGCAGCCAAATAACCTACCAGTATGTTTTTGGAGTGTGGGAGGAAACCAGAGCACCCGGAGGAAACCCACGCAGACACAGGGAGAACATACAAACTCCACACAGATAAGGCCATGGTCGGGAATCGAACTCATGACCCCAGTGCTGCGAGGCAGAAGTGCTAACCACTAGGCCACTGTGCTTAGCTATTAAAGATGAGCTGGTTTCTCGGGAACTCCCTACTACACTGGGTGATCTTATTACACTCTGTAATAGATTAGATATCCGCTTCAGGGCAGGAACCTAAGAGAAGGAACAGTCTAACCGTTCTACTTTCCATTTCACTCCATGGTCCCAAACTCCTGTAATCCCACCAGAAGAACCCTTGCCTTTCTCCAGACGTAAGAAGATGTAAAAATAAGTTATGTCTCTATTGTGGAGATTCAGGTCATCTTCTTGGAAATTGCCCTAAACATCTGGGAAAAGACAAAGTCTAACGGGTTCCTTAGAGCAGGGTTTCCCAAACCCAGTCCTCAGGGCTCCCCAACAGTGCAGGTTTTCCGGATCACATGTGACATAATTAGGACCACCTGTGGATCTGTTACAATGTGTCAGTCAGTAATGAATACACCTGTGCTTCAGCAAGGAGATATGGAAAACCTGCACTGTTGGGGAGCCCTGAGGACTGGGTTTGGGAAACCCTGCCTTAGAGGCTATGTTAGGTTCTTATCACTTTCCTTTATGCCTGGCTGATTCCAGTTTTGTTACCCCTATCATATTGCATCATTCCTCTAGTGCAGAGGTGGGCAAACTCGGTCCTCAAGGGCTACCAACAGTTCATGTTTTTAGGATTTCTTTAATCATGCACAGGTGAGTTAATCTATTTGGCTGGGTCAGTAATTATCCCACCTGTTTCTGCAGACAAAAATCCTAAAAACATGAACTGTTGGTAGCCCTTGAGGACTGAGTTTTCCCACCTCTGCTCTAGTGCAATCTCCTGTCTGCCTTTCTGGACTCTGGTGCAGCAGGCAATTTAATTCCCAGTGTCCCCAGAAGCAGGGGGGACTCTGTGGCTTCCATCTCATTTAAGACCTAATGAAATTATCCAGATATATTTTTAATGTATGTACAAAATTATTTTGATCCATTACACTATTGCATGCCATATCTATTATTTTGAGAAAATCTATGACCTTTGATATGAGGATATAAGAGATCTTCATCTTAAGTGGTGTTGGTCACCCCTAAAAAGTGCTATCACTGTATTCCAGAAGTTTGAAGACCCTGTGGTTATCCAGGTAAACTCTCAAAGTTTAACAATAATTCTACATGGCATGGATTCAGCAAGGTGCTGGAAACATTCCTTACAGATTCTGGTCTATGTTGACAATATAGCATCATGCAATTGCTACAGATTTCTGCACAGTTATGCTGCATATCTCCCATTCAACCACATTCTAAAGGTGCTCTATTGGATTGAGACCTGGTGACTGTGGAAGCCATTGGAGTACACTAAACTCATTGCTATGTTCGTGGAACCAGTTTGAGATGACGTGTGCTTTGTGATATGGAGTGTTATCCTGCTGGAAGTAGCCATTATAAGATGGGTAGATTGTGGTCATAAAAGGATGCACATGGTCAGTAAGAATACTCAGGTAGGCTGTATCATTTAAATGGTACGCAATTGGTATTAAGTGGCCTAACGTGTGCCAAGAAAATCATTCCCCACACCATTACACCACCACAACCCGCAGACACTGTTGATGCAAGGCAGGATTAATGCATGTTGTTTGCACCAAATTCCGACCCTACCATCTGTATGTTGAAGCAGAAATTGAGATGTGACAGACCAGGCAACAGTTTTTGAATACTCAACTGTCCAGTGTTTGTTAGCCTGTGCACACTGTAGCCTCCGTTTCCGGTTCTTAGTTGACAAGATTGAAACCCAGTGTGGTCTTCTGCTGTGATAGACCATTCACTTCTAGGTTCCATGTGCTTTGTCTTCAGAGACACTCTTCTGTATACCACTGTTGTAACTCATTATTTGAGTTATTGTCGCCATGTCCCCCCCTAAATTTGCCACTTTGACCTCCCCTCTGGGCAGGGCCTGATTAAGGGTTCTGGCAGCCCTAGGCTAATACACCCGCAGCGGAAAAAAAAACAAACTAAAGGAACATTCAGGAGTATTAGCCAGCAAAAAAAAATTTAGGCAGGTTCTCTTACCTGTTCTTGCTGTTTTTTCTTGCTTGTTCTTGCAGCTTTGTTGTCGTTTAGCTATCCTCTGGAAAGGTGGGGTCCTGTTTTGAAAATATGCAAACATTACAAACCCTCAATGATTAGCTTTTTTAGAGAGCATCCTCATGAACGCCACACAATGCAGAGATCATGCACACCCACATCAGCAGTTTCATCACACTCCAGCGGCCAATGCATGACCCTCTTCCCCCCAGCCATTAGATCACTGTGCCCTTTATCACACTGTCCCCCTTGAAGCAGTCTGTCCCCCTTATTACAATATGCCCCTGCATAAACGCAAATTTTTACTTATACGGATATTAACAAACAATGAAGTGCGCACAATAATTGAGATAGACAGAAATGTCTCGCTAAACGCAGCTTTGAAAATTACAAGATGATCCTAAATCTTGCTGATACAAGTCCAACATATATAAAAATAAATCCAGCACTAGGGTAGCGATTTTCTTACTAGTGTAACCAGTACTTTGGTGTTTATAACGTTACTGGATGTGTGAATGGGTAACAATTATGTGATCAAATGTAAAGGATTGTGCGGTTAGATATATCACACTAGTGGTCATGTAGTGAAAAAAATCGCTAAGGATAGCAAAATAATATAACATGTTAAGATTTATATGGTTAAAATAAATTATGCACATGTGCCCCACAACAATGATTAATTTAAATATTGTCATTCCACAGTTAGGGACCAGGTTATACATTCACTTCAGTTCATATCTGTTCATATGATCCAGATTGTTAAAAGATATGAACAGATATGAACTGAAGTGAATGTATAACCTGGTCCCTAACTGTGGAATGACAATATTTAAATTCATCATTACCCATCATTACCCATTCACACACCCAGTAACGTTATAGACACCAAAGTACTGGTTACAATAGCAACAAAATCGCTACCCTAGCGCTATTTATTTTACATACCTGGCTTCCTGTCGGCAGTCAGTTCTTCACCGCAGCTCCTCACTGACACTGTCGGGACGTGATGATGACATCTCTCCCGACAGCCAGTGAGGAGGAGAAGAGGGGAGGGGGAGTGAGCGTGAGCGTCAGTGTCAGGAGAGGAGAAGAGTGGAAAAGAGGCGGAGGGGGACCCCGCTTGGACTACTGCAACCTCCTCCTCACTTGCTCCCCTCCGATCTGTACTTAACGCTGCCGCTAGGCTTTTTTTTCTTTCTCGCCGCTCCTCTTCTGTCTCCCCCCTCTACCAATCCCTTCACTGGCTCCCCTTACCCTACAGAATCCTGTTCAAGCTCCTCACTCTTACATACAAGGCCCTCGCCAACTCCACAGCACCCTACATCTCCTCCCTCCTCTCTATTCATTCTCCATCCCGCCCTCTCAGATCGGCCAATGACCGTCGCCGCTCTTCCCCCCTGATCACCTCCTCCCACACGCGTATCCAAGATTTCGCCCGCGCTGCCCCCCTCCACTGGAACAAGCTCCCTCCCTCCATCAGAACTTCCCCCAATCTGTCCAGTTTCAAACGGTGTTTAAAAACCCACCTTTTTCTTAAAGCCTTTCAGTCTCCAACTTAACTTCCTACCTGCTCTTCTGACTCTTCCCCTTCATTCCCCTCCCCCTCTCTATTCCTCCTTCTCTCCCCTGTGTCTCTCTGTCAGTCTACCCCACCCCTTAGATTGTACGCTCCTTTGAGCAGGGTCTTCTCTCCTCCTGTCTTCTCCACTTTCAACTCTGCTCGCCAGCTTCCCTGCCTCCTCCTCGAGGACCTTCTTCCCCCGCCCCCTCTCGCTCCCTCCTCTTCCCCCTGGGGGTCTCCCTCTCATCCGTGCCCTCCCTCCTAGGTGCCGTTGTTGGCAGACCATCCCCTCTCCTCTTCCCTGCCCCTCTAGCTGTGCCCTGAGCTCACTGAGTTACTGTGATTATTGTTTACTGTACTGTGCTGTCTCACCTCGTATTGTAATTTCGTTTGTCCCTGTACGGCGCCGCGGACACCTAGTGGCGCCCTATAAATAAAAATTAATAATAATAATAATAAAAAGGGGGGAGTGAGCGTGAGCGCCAGTGTCAGCGTGGTGTCGGCAAAGGGGGCGGCTCGGGGGCACAGGGGCACAAAATCGGTAATAAATAAACAAATTGTAAAAAAAATCTTGCATGCTGCTGTCGCTGCGCCCCCCAGGTCCCAGCGCCCCAGGCTGCAGCCTGATCAGCCTATTGGTTGATCAGGCCCTGCCTCTGGGACCTCCTGGAATAGAGGTCCACTAGGTAGGCAAGTATGGGCGCGCCACACACACACACACACACACACACATACACACACGTCAAAACCAGGGATATCAGGACAAACAGGAGATAAAGGGTGATAACAGACAGATAACTATATGTCCCTGACATTTAGGGGTAGGGCTCATTGTCAAAATTTTAGAATTACTGAGCCCAATAAATTATATTGCTCACTTTTATGATTCACTACTACTTAAACCTCCTTTAAATAAAACAATAAAAACCTGACAACTCTCCCCACCCCCCAAGAAAAATGATGCAATAAAAAAACAAACAACCCACACAAATTTCAAAAATCAGCTGTGTCTGTTTTCTATAGGTTTAAATAAAACATATAATAAACACTGATTTTAGACCTGTAAGTATTTTCAGGTTTCATATTCTATAGAATCTCAGGATCCAAAACATGGATATATTAGGAAGAATAATCTCAGTCACGTTGCTATCTCAAAGACAAAAAGTGGAGATAAGGGACACAGCACAAAATACTGTACATGTTAAGTAACCAGTTTGCCCTTCATGCTTGAATCTGAACACACCTCAACCCAAGGTCAGGACGTGCCCCTCCTGTGACATTTTACCTGACATCTCTGATCACATGTAACCACCTGCACATACATACACCTGTTTCTTTTTGTATCATCTTAGAAGAACCTGGCCCCCACCACCCCAGACATGCCTGCATTTCCCTACCAGGATGGGATAGGTGCAGCTGTCTTTAGCCTCCTAAAATTCTGGCATATTGCACTGAAGTATTACTGCTCCCCTTAAACATTTGACCATGCTTCACAGACAGAGCAAATAGATGTTTGATATAATACTCTCAATTTCCTCTTCCCACATAATCCCAAGAAAACAGAAATTGTATTCAGCCCAGTGCATCCAGTTCATTGCTGAAATAAGCTTTGAGGCAGCACAGGCTAGGTCTATTAATCATTAATGGTTGCACCGCCCAGGTGACAACACGAACACAGCTCACACACACCTGGCTGTGTTACTCGTCTGGGTGTGGAGCCCTACACACGCCCCCATGCAGCTTGGCTGCAGTCAGGTGTCAAGGTGCAGGTTTTCAGCACAGGTAAGAGAGGGGGGTTTCTGCTGCAACCTTCTCGCTCCTGTTTAATGATCGACACTTCATGGATTTCGACACAGGACAATTCCTATCAGGTATTAGTCTTATTCCTGAAATAGATTCTAGAAAGCAGTTTGTGTGCAGAAGAATAGACAGGAATAGTTTGTTGCAGAGCTTTTCTTTGTGTTTGTTACAGGTACCCCTTGCTTTGAAAGCTCTATAGACAAAAAAACATATATCTTATACATGTGTAATCTGTAATAAGATGATATTCACACCATTAAAGAAACTGCAGAATTGGGAAAAAATCGTAGCTGATCTTTGCTTCATTCGGTTTAAGCTTATAATCTTGTTTTATTGTGACACTTTAGCAAATTCAATCACGTCCTACATGTTGAAACCTGTTGGTAAGAATACACTAAAAACGCTTGTATGACTTTCTGTAAAAAGTATAAGATTATGACCTTTTTTCTGGTGGGGGGAGGGAAGTTTTATTTCAAGTTATTACACTTTATATTCTTATCTAGATGACATACAACCTGAGAGTCCCGTAGTTCTGATGTAGAAAAGGACAACATAATATAAGTGACAATTTTATTACACCGTTGTTGCCCATCATAGGTATCTACTGGAATTTAACATTCATTGTCAGCCGCTGGATCAATGATTCCCCAGCCATCCCTTTCCCAAGCAGTGGTTTTATTATAAAACACTATGTACCTGTGTGCTTCTCTATCACGTTCAGCTCTGTGTTACCTTGCCAGGAAGAAGAGTCTGTGTCTTAAAAGAACAATATCAGTCGTACCACAGTGTTTACATGCCCTAACACAAGCGTATATGCTAATTAACAATTGGCTTAATTTATTGCATTTTTATACATGCTCTTGAAGAAAAAAGAAAAAGTTATTGTAACTAAGAGGCTTCACTTAGTAGCTACCCTAAAAAGTATAAAAAATAAGTTTGGCCCATACAAACTTATAAATATAAAAATAAGTTTGGCCCATGCAAGTATATCAGAGCTGTAATAGGGTATGCATATTTGGTATCTCTATGAGAGGGGGTAACTTCCATTGCTTGAATGCAACTACGAGAAGAGGTAAGGGGGGGGGGGGGAGAGTTTGCTTTTCATTTAACCTGATGCACCACAAAAAATGGTCTGATCAAGAAAATGTGAAACCTTCTGGTCAAGATAGTGTAAATTGTGGTACTCAGGGGTATATTTAGCCGTTTTTTTCACATGGTGATTTTCATTCCTTATCGCAATAATTAGGAATGAAAGATCGTAACCATTTAGTGAACACCTATCTCTTTTTTGGTCCCTATCGCAAAGTTACTGCGAGGGATCCACAGATCCCTCAGTGATAATGCTTTCCCCATATGCCTCCATGGCCAACGCCGTCTTCAGGTGACGTTAGCCATCGGGCACAAATTCTGATTTGCTATTGCTTACGATAACAGTGGGACCGCAGCAAATATTGCAAATATCTGCTGCGATCCCCTAGTTATAAATAGAGGGGGTACTTAAATTTGCAGCGGTCCCCAAAAAAAGTCAGTAACACCAGCGCTACTATAATGATAGCGAAGTTAGCTACAAAAGTAATTAAAGCTAAATAGTTAAGATCATGTAATTGCAGTGGTTTCTCAATGAAAGGCCCGGCGAGGTCTGATGTACTCTTTCCCTTTGAATTCTTGGCCTTGTATGTGGTCGCCATTCTTAATGCAAGTAATGTCTCCACAATTTTATATATGTTCTTCCCTTCTGTAGGTGCCAAACTACAAAAAATGTAGACCCATAATGTTTTTTTTGTTTTTTTTTATTTGTACAAGTGCTCCTATTAGTCTGCCAGCTGCATTTCAAGGTGCGCGCCCCCTAACCAGGCATTGGAACTGCTCCGATAACAGGGATTGAGTCTTTTATTTTGCAGGCTACTTGCGATGTGCTTTGTGACGTTTTATCTCTACTCCTCAAAGTGGTGATAAAATAATTTTTCTAAATCTCAATCTATTATTGCTGCTGTTTACCAATAATAGTTTGCTGGTACAGATGAGTGATACTGATTGGCAGCAGTAAGAGGACTATTACCACTTTGTGAGCCAGCCCAGGATGAGTCTGCACATGTGTGACCTGGCATTACTGTTTCACACGTACACAGTGGAACTGGAAGCCAGGACTTATCTTTCAGTTCCACTTTTCATTTAAAAACAAACCAAAAAAAAAGTAAACATAATTAAATTCATGGGACTCCAGTGAGATTTTTTTTTATTATTTTAAATAAAGCACTTTTTCCCCTATTATGCCCTGCTGAGATGGCAATATCATTAAGAGGACTGTGGTGGTACATATATCACTGCTGTCCACAGTACATAGATTACCCCATGCTTTTTTCACCATCAGAAGTCCAACAAAACTCTTTGCAGCAGAGCTGTAACGTAGAATTCTAAAATATTCCTAAGTTACGCCCCCCTTCAGCGCCGCCCCCAGGGCGGTTGCCCCTGTTGCACAGCCCTAGTTGTGGCGCTGTTTTGCAGTGTAGTCTACTGCTGACGTTATTGGGAGAACATCATTATCACACAATGATAAATAATCCCTTTAGACTTTCCATTGATGATGAATGCAAGTCTCTTTGGAGCTGTCTGATAATTACAGCTTGCTTCTCCTTTGCTTTCGCATTTCCATCACTATCCTCATCCTGTTAGTGGCACCCGCTCTACTGGGCACAGGTTCAAGCCTTCATCCCCATCCCACTCACTGCTGTGGAAATCACTTACTCCTCTTTGCCTGTGCCCTCAGCTGAAGTTTGATTTATTTGCACTTTGTGTTGTACTGCCCTATATGTCATATTCTGGTTTGTCCTATGCTCTATGTAGGGTGCTGCGGATCCTTTGTGATTCTCTAATAAAAGACAATGATGATAACCGCTTACACAAGTTTAAAGAGCTTTGTTTAGGGCTATAAAGTTCTATGCCCAGAAGTAAACTGTGCTTAAATGGACATCCACCCACTCTGTCATTATGAACCAAAATCAAAAAAATCAGGAAAATCTGCTGTTCATTGTAACTCTGCACAATATATATTTTGATAACTAATTGAAAACTATCATTCCATATTACTAAGCTTAATTGGAACAGTAACTGCACCGTTCTGATCAGCCAAAAAATAGTAACATGTTTTCTCAAATACCTAATTTTATGGAACTCGCAGATGGAACAGGCCTTATTTACAGTTTCAGCTCATCAATTAGCGTTTCTATTGCCACTTCTCCGCTGGGGTGGAAACCACCCCAACCCCTTCTCCTTTTCCCCTACAGTACAAACATTAGGGAGTATACTTAATAAACTTCAGGTTTCAGAAAGTGGAGATGCTAACAGCAACCAATCAGATTCTAGTTATTTATTTAGTACATTCTACAAAAGACAACTAGAATCTGATTGGTTGCTATAGCAACATTTTCACTTTTTTACACTTGCAGTTTAGTAAATATACCCCTAAGGCTCTAATGAGCTTCTCTTCTTGTTTGCTCTCCTGCTCTTCAGTGTGCTACTCCTGGGTTCTCTCCACTGAAACATTCGCAATGTCATTAGTTGATATCTGCAACACTTAAGGGTGCATTGTCGCTAGATTGCATGGTCTGGGCCCCAACATTTCACAGAGGAAAACTGTGTCTACTCCTTTACTCCCTAATCCATCAAAATAAGTTATTCATAAATGGATTATTGGTGGGGAAGAAAGAAGTGCTCAGTGGTTAGCACTTCTGCCTCACAGTACTGGGGTCATGAGTTCAATTTCCGACCATGGCCTTATCTGTGTGGAGTTTGCATGTTCTCCCCGTGTTTGTGTGGGTTTCCTCTGGGTACTCTGGTTTTCTCCCACACTCCAAAAACATACTGGTAGGTTAATGGGCTGCCCTTAGTCTCTCTCGGTCCGTGTGTGAGATGTTATGGGATTTAGATTGTAAGCTCCAATGGAGCACGGACTGATGTGAATGAGTTCTCTGTACAGCGCTGTGGAATTAGTGGCACTATATAAATAAATAGATGATGAATGAAGTCCCACAACAATTTGTGGTTTATTTAGTTTGTTTTAATTTATTTTTATTTTAATGTCAGTGATATTAACATTTACATTTTTTGCATTACCGAAGCTACATATACAGCATAATCACTGTCACTCAGTTGGTGGAACTGCTATTTAGAGATAGAGGCTGTTTGGCTATATGGCTGCTATGTGACTTAAGTACATACCTGCCAACCTTATGTTGGCCGGGTCCAGGAGATCCTGGAGGGCAGGAGGGGTGTATGGGCTAGGAGGCGGGGGCTTTGCGATTCGCGTCATTTTGGCCCCGCCAAAATGTCGCAAATTGCGAGGCCCCGCCCCCTCCGCCCATACATTCCGGCACTAATGGGCCAGATGCGGGAGAATCGCCAGCTCTCCCGGGAGTCCGTGAGACTGAACCGAATTTCGGGAGTCTCACGGGCATTCCTTATGCTTAAGAATTGCTTAGTAATAATTAACTCATATTGCATATGCACTGTCAGACAGCCTCATTGTAGCCACAGACTCTGACATTTACATATACAGTCATTTTATTTCTCTGCTCCTACCTTCCTTTAGTGCATGGGAGGGAGAAGGATGTTAGTCTCTCTCTTCTGGTCTTTATGTGCTGAGCTCCATAGACTGTGACAGCTCTGATGTAGGAAGCTCCGCATAGTGAGAACTGACCGTCTGTAGTATCTCACTGTATTTTGCAGGCATTGCTGAGGACGGCTCAGACAGTCAGTTCTCATGGACTAGAGATCCCGTGCAGCAGGAAGTCCTAAGAGTAAGGCCCCCACTGACTACCAATGAGCAGTGAGCTCAGGACATCCAACAGACAAGAAAGTCATGAACTAAGGACACAAGTCCAGGTGAGAACTTATATTTGGAAGATATGTCTGACCCCCCCCTGTCCTCTCCTTGTCAGGAAGGGTGCAGAGCTGTTAGGCATTGGGTCCCATTTAGGATTTCTCTGGTGATCCAGTCAGACTCTGAGAACAGATGTGGCAACCCAATTACTATTATTTTTTTTTTAATTGTGTCCCTTTATTTCTATTTTCAACAGGTAATACTGCATTTTGATACTGGAACAGGGTAGACCAAGCTATCTCCTAATATGGAGCCCTTCTTCTCCTTCCCATTTGGGTCCTGCAATCCTGTTCGGACAAGCTGGCTCATATTCTGCATGTATGTGTTTGGAACAATGCTCTTCTGTGCTGGGTTCCTCCTCTCCATCTTTGGTTTCCAATCCTGCCAATCAGACAACTTTGCAAACTGCAGTATGACTTGGAAAGTTTTGGGGCCTGCACTTGCTGTGATCGGACTGGGTTCTGTCTTGCTGGCGAGGTCTAGAGCCAGGCTGGAGGCCAGAAGACGAGAGAGTGATCAAATAAACCCAGACAGCTCTTTTCTCTGTGGTTATAGACGTCAATTGATCCAGTTTATAATATTTGGACTTTTGTTTATCGTTTGTGGAGTACTTATTAATATTATGGGTGTCTGGGTTCCTGGATGCAGTATGAGGTTCTCAAATCAAAATGTTACTGGAACAGACTCAAATGACAAAAACTGTGGACTTCGTTCCTTGCAAATAATGGGACCTCTGATTATTCTGATTGGCTTGTGTTTCTTTGTGGTGGCTTATGTACAGAAGAAACGCAGTCATCACAACAGTAATGATTCAGATATCGATGTGGAGTCACAGTCGCAGGCAGACACGTCCTTTCACATTACTGTGGGTAAGTATTCAACAATATTATTTAATTGGCTGATGGTGTCATTTAAAACAATAGGTCAGCTAATGTGTATATAAGAAAAAATAGTCAATAGCAATACAGCATAGTTGCCTACTCCCGGAATGTCCGGGAGACTCCTGAATTTTTGGATGCTCTCCCGGACTCCTGGGAGACTTCCCATCACTTCCTCTCTCACCAGTTCTTCACGGAGGTGGTGCCTCTTCTCCGGTCCAGAGCTTGAATTGATGGGAAAGCCTCTGTCCTCTTCAATCATTGCCGACAGACAGGCCCTCTTGATTGAAGAGGGTCTTTTCCCCATAGTTGCCTACTCTCCCGGAATGTCCGGGAGACTCCCGACATCTCCCTGTTGTTGTAGATGGTGGGGGCAGGGCTAACCACGGCACCGTGGCCCCGCCCCTGCTACGATTGGCTCGAATTGCCTAAGATTAACAGGGGCGGAGCCTAACGGTGCATCACGTGTGGTCACGCCCCCTCGATGGACCCCCTCCCGGACAGCTGGTCTCAAAAGTAGGTAAGTATGCTTTTCCCCCTTCGCACTCCTGCTGTTCTTTAGCTCTTCTTGTCTACACGCTCTTGTACCGCATGTAAAGGTAATTTGGAAAGGCCTGAGGGGCATGTAAAGAGACTGTGGGGAGGTCCAGGTGTCATTGCCCCACAATACAAATCTGCATCTACCGGACCGAAAGGGGGTGGGGTGGTTGAGGATAAGGGTGTGAACTTGACTGTTTTATTTGTAATTGTACCAACAATTTCTGATGTCAACCCTGCATGTCAACATACAAAAGCATCCTCAAAGCCCTGGCACTCTTCCAGGTTTAATGTGTCATTGTATGCATAATCATCCAGCGTCTGGAAAAAAAAACATTAGCAACCCATTCTAGAGCATTTTCTTTGTGGTGTTGCTTATGTTGAGTTTAGCAGTCTCCAGTAACAGCTGCTTTGTCTGGATTGTATTAAAAGAGCTCAATAGAGGGGTTTATTTTCATCTTGCTATAGAATCCTAATGCTTCTTTTCAGAAGGACCCACTGTATTGCTAAGATTTCTGGGGTAGGCCCTGCCCCTTAAAAGGAGCGCTGTGATCTGTCACTTCTAGGTGCGCACATTTTATCACTCAACATTTGTCCCCCCAACCAGCCTTGACATTAAATTAATAGCATTAAATATTAATAAACTTATTTCCCGTAAAATGGCATTAAATTAATAGGTGTATTTATTAAATGTGCATACTATTTCCCACCCAAACAACCATTACATTTAAAGAACTAGTATCTATATTTAGTAAATACTACACCTCAAACTCAGTCGCACATTCAATTACCTGCCCTAAAACTACCCCAGCATTAAATAAATCAAAAGGCACCACTGTGATGCCACTATTTAATCAAATTTCTCCAACCCACTATCAAATGATTTGTCCCCACCC
Source organism: Mixophyes fleayi (assembly GCF_038048845.1). Classification (NCBI taxonomy): domain Eukaryota; kingdom Metazoa; phylum Chordata; class Amphibia; order Anura; family Limnodynastidae; genus Mixophyes; species Mixophyes fleayi. Next base: position 384,031,359 of record NC_134402.1, on the reverse strand, counting down.
TCACCATTAAATTAAGGACTCATGCCACTCCGACCCCCAGCCATCCCTATTCTATCTGTCTCCCTTGCTTCCTGCATATGTAGGATGGCATGCATGTCACATGGGACCTGGTCCATGTCTGAGGTGACAGGTGGGGACAGTCCCACCTCATGGGTGTAGTGTGGGCTCATGAATCCCGTGGGCTGTCTTTGGGCCCCACTGATTGCACACCTTGCACCATTATCGATAGGCCACTGAGTGATGTTCATTTTTGTTCAGGTGAAATGTTGTTAAGAATTACTTAGGCATTGTACATTTTTGAACAGCATTTCTTGTTTTGTCTGTGAAAACGCACGGTAGTCAGCATGTACCCATTAAATGCTGTAAAGTTGGGGGGTTTTTTTTGTTTTTTTTTCTATTTTAAAAAAAACATTATTGTTTCTGCCTTTTTATTGACTTCAATAGCATTTTATAAACGTGCTAATAAATCCTAGCGTATTAGGAAATTGGGCAAATGTAAATGTGACAATATATTTGTAAATGTATGAGCAACTAACCTTCTTACAACACTGTCATTGCAGATGGATTACATGGTAATACACAGTATATCTAATGTGAATACCAGGATTAAGAGACTCATTTACCTTTTTGTTTTGCAGGTGATGAAGTTATAATATTCCCACCGCCCCCACCTTCCTACTTTGCTGACCCTTTGTCACCAGTAACTGGTCAGGACGGCAGGGATTTACTCAGGACTGATAATCCACCCTCCTACTACAGTATTTTTAATATAAGGTAAGGTTTGAAACCCGTTTGGTACTGCTGTTGTGCAGTAACTTACTTGGGAACCATGTTGTGATGTGGTACCCACTTACTGTCGTCCTCCTCTTCTGCTCTGGCCATGGCGTGGGTGTGGCATCCACTACCAGAGGCTCCCCTGAGTACACGGGTGTTTAAACACAATGAACTGAATGGGCTCTAGTGGTGTGCAGTGCAAAGTCAAATAACTGTTGGACGCCAGACCATCTCGTAAGAAAAAACAAACATTTTTGTTTTCCAAAGCCCTCTCCTCCTGCACACACCATAATGGTTGCAATGGATATGAACTCAAATGCCAATATCATCCAGCACAGATCATAGCGGGTATAAGTGCAACTTCTCCAAACACCTTCAGCAGATGTTAAGCTCTATTACTCCTTTAATCCACGTGCAGTTTGCTTCCTTAAGTCCATTAAATCCTTATGTTGCTGGGTGTAGTCTGTCTGGTGTCAAAACACAATGGGCATAGTTCAGAAGTTCATGCTCACACTTCAACAAGGAACAGCTATCATCCCACTATCCAGGGATTCTCCTTCCCACGGTGTACCCAATCCCTCACAGGGACCCACTTGTCCCTGCCCCACTGCTGCATCTCATACTGCCACTTTCCAGTAGTATCTCCGTATCCAGGGGCCCTGTAAAGTTTGGGAACCACGCTGCAGTACTGTGCAATTCCTCAGGCAGACATCTTATACACATCCCACTGGCCAGGGACTCTGCCTCACAATTTCTACACCATGGGGCTCCATCTACTTCTCACTGTGAGGACTCCTTTCCTCCAGAGTAGCCGACTGCTTAGTTAATGTGACCCCTTTCCTCACAAGATGGGGGGCTCTACACAGAGTCTTTTCTCACAATACTTGTAGCTTCAACCAATAACACCCATATATATGAATCCTTCCCAGCTGGTGATAACCATCGTCACGTATCGTCAGCGGTTGCCTTAGCTGAGTGACTCCATTGCAGCTTCCGCATGCAAAACATGGGGATATCGGCGCTATCACAGGATGGCAGAGCCTCGGTACAGGGGTAAAAAATAGTAGTTAAATCATTTTTTTTATATGATCCATAGTTTTTCAACAAACAGACCAGCACCAGTAATAAGAAAAATACAACATTTAATAGAAACAAAATATAAAGATACATCACGATAGCATGCCCTGCCCAATGATCGTTTCAGCTAGGTTGCTTTCATCAGTGGCCTCTGATTAAAGTATTTTTCTTATTGCTGGTCTATTTGTTTGTTGAACAACTATGGATCATATATATATCGCCACCAGTTCCCCAGCGCTGTACAGAGAATATTTGGCATCCTCATCAGCCCATTGGAGCTTACATTCTAAATTTTGTAAGGAGCCGAATAACCTATTAGTAGTGTTTGGAGTGTGGCAGGAAACCTAGGGCATCTAGAGGAGATCCCATGCCAATGTGGGGAGCACATAGTTTATAGTTTTCAGTGTCCTTCCTTCAATCCCTTACATAACTACAAACTTCTGAACCCTTTGGCAAATTTTGAAAGCCCCCCCCCCTCCTACACAACTCAGGGCTGTTATTGATAAGCTTACAAATCACACTGGACCTCCCAGTAGCTATTGGGGTTGCTATAGATATAGTCTCACTATAGCAAGGTAGATGTATGAGATAACAATTTATATATCAATATATCATTAGGATCATGCTTATTAAGAGACAAGGGGGTAAATGTATCAAGCTGAGAGTTTTTCGGCGGGTTTGAAAAACCAATCAGATTCTAGCTATCTTTTATTTAGTACATTCTACAAAATGATAGCTAGAATCTGATTAGTTGCTATAGGCAACATCTCCACTTTTCAAACCCGCCGGAAAACTCTCAGCTTGATACATTTACCCCAAGATGTTAAAACCAAAAGAAATGTGTGGATAAAAGAACAGAGGCTACATACATACTTGTCTACTTTTTAGACCTCCCCTCATAGAGATACTGTAGCGGAGGTCCAAGGGATAAGTGCTGGGAGTGACAGGATTTGTGTGTACATGGCCCCGCCTCTGCTGCGCAACGCCACGATTTTCATTGCCGCGCAGCAAGGCCAGGGTGACACGATTCACAACGAATCACGTTTTCGTAGCTTGCCCCACCTACTCTACCGGAAATAAGGGGAGGTCTTCCCAATATTTGGGAGTCTCCTGGATATAGGGAGCAGGCAAGTATTCTTGTATGGTACAAATAGGGGACGTTTAATTTATTGTCACACGTCTCCTGTTTTGTGGTAAATGTAGTTTTACCACAAAGTCGAAACTTTATTCTTTTTCTCGCTCATGACACAATACTATACTAGTCCTTGTTAAAACAGGCAGTAGAGTAATTACCATGGTAATGATCTGATGACCATATGCTCAGTTTGTAGGAGCTTACTCCTCTGTAATGCAGCTGCAGGGTATCTTGGCCATCCATCCATTGCAGCAAAGTTCATGCAAATTATATTTTAATGACACAACGGCTTGAACATTGTAAATATATTTTCAAAGCCAAATCCTAAATGCTAGCTATTGCTCAATATCCGAAATGCATACCACCACTTGCCAACTATACAAATATTTTATCCACTGAACGAGGTGTAAAAACAAGGCCAATGGACGGATGTTTTGCCTGTAGACCTGTGTTTAGCTGTTATTTTAGCATGTGCCTTTCTGATTTTTGGTGATTAAGCCTTGGACATATCTGTACAGTATAACGAATTTAACTCCTTCGCACTTTGAGAAGGTAGATCTAGATCTTGTGCAGTTGCAGGACCGAGTGGTGACCAATATTCAGTTTGGTTACAAATCTTCACTCAGACCTGTTAGTGCACTTGATTGATAACAACTTACACAGCTGATAGTGTTAGTTGTGATGAGGATAGGGTTCAAACCAATGGATAAGATAGGATTCAATTATATTCCCTGTGATGAGCCCCCATATATCATTGTGTTGTCTGGCAGCTCTCATTCCTGAGTTCTATGACACCTGGAACATTGCTTACTTTCCTGTCCACCTTTTATGGGTAATGGTATTAATAATGGGGTGTGAGGAATAACCTGTAAGATACAGCGCCATGGAATGTCTTTACAACCTTTCTGGAGGTGCTCCATGGGGAGCACCTCCACTATATGGGGAACTGAATTACCCCTGTTGTCTACACATAGCGACGGCAGCCAGCTTGTGAGCTGAATCAAAACTCATGATGCGGTCTGTGTTCACTGGGTACCAGTGATCACACTGAAGCATTTTAATGTTGTCTATTATACATAGTAAAAGGATTAACTGCATTTCATGCTACAAACCTGCTGCTTACATGGAGAAGCAATAAGTAGAAGTACACTGTAAATATCAGATGAAAGACTACAAATGTGATAAAGGATTAAATTTGTGATTTTATTGTAGGACGCAGCATCCGGTTGAAGATGTTGTTGGAGACCATGAAGGTGTATACACCGTTCCACTGCCGATTCCGTCATCTGAGTCTAATTCCAATGCATGTTTTCCATCAGACCCTCCTCCAAAGTATGAAGAGAAAGATCCAGCTGAACCTGATCCTGGAACCTTACCAGTGACCTCAACTGATCCTGCTGAATCTTCACCTAGTCCTGGTCCTCCATGCCATTCGGATATATGAAGGAACTTTTCCTTATGTGCATATTTTAAATAGTTTTTTTTTTTTAATAGTAAACAAATACTTTGAATAAGTGATGTAAATCTTCTTTATGCACTTCTGCCATAAGAGGAATCCACATCCCAATAATACATTAAATTCAGAAAATATGCAGCATATTGGACCCCAACCTAAATAACTGTGATGACCTGTATTTTTTTGTTGTTAATATACTATTTAATATGTAAACTACACAAACGCATCAACAATCTCCTGGGAGTCAGAGTTTGGAAGCTGTTGTATCTCATTTATGTGAGATTTATGTCCAGTATCTGGACTATGTGTTTGCAAATGACCAAGTATTTGGAAAATATAGGGAAAGGTCTAAATTCGTTTTTAGAGGCTGTTTCATATTTGCCTATAAATGTTCTTTGTATGCTAGAAATATAATTCAGGAAATGTAATGTCGAAACCAAATTATGAATGTATGATTATTTTTTTGATTTATGCAGGAACATAGTTTCGACTGTCAAATGTCTTGCCAAAATATTTGTCTAAATATTTTTGTAAATTCAGATTTATTTTGTTTAGAATGTTAAATTATTGTTTCTATAATATTTCTGTGCATCTATTTATTGAACAAAATGTGTAAAATTGCAAAACTTAAAAGAAAAAAAACCCCAAAACTCTTCAGTCAAAAATAAAGCACAAGTGGCATAGAGCTTATTTTTTTTACTACATTGAAAGTTATTTTCTTCTCTCTGGGACACTGATTTTGGCAACAGGGACATTTGATTGGCCATTCAGATCTTCAGGCCATGATCAAATTCTTTCATGATTTAATTTGGTCATTTTGGGCCACCACACATGGTTATTTTTGGTCAGAAATTAGCCACGGTGGTTATGACTGCTACCCTCATGGTTCTGAATATGTGATGGGGTACAATCTACATGAAGTTTGTATGTTCTTACCATGTGTGTACAGTAATGTAAAAAAGTGAAAATACACCCTCTTTCAAATATGTTTTATATATTAAGACCTAATTATCATTAAGTCCTATTTTTTTGTTTTTAAAAAATGTAATCTCATGTGACAACCTATAAGTACAGATTTTATTTTGTCACAATTTATTTAACACAAAAATTAGCCCACGTGTGAAATGTAAGTAATTTGATGCTGCTTAGCAAGTGTACGCCATCATTAGGAAGCTCTACCACCTGTATATGAGAGCAGAACCCAGAGCCATAACTTAAAATTTTAGCACCTGGGGCAAAAAACAAAAATGCTGCCCCCCTAGCCCTCAATTTTACCCAAATGAACCTTAAATATTCATAAACTGCGCCCGGCTTCAGTGTTGCACACTAGGCAGTTGCCTCTATCCCCTGTGTTGAACAGGGCTCACTATTGGTCAGGGGTATAGGACTGTCCTGCACTGCAATGAATGCTTCTTCAGAGGACCTATTGTCCACATTGATAGGGCTCTGACACCCTTGGGTGGTATTCCGTGGGGTGGGGGCACTTGCTCACACACCCCTAAGAGGTGATGCCTGTTGCTGTCATAGAAAGCACCATCAGATTGCACTACGCAACTGTTGGGCCTGTTGGAGGGTCCTTGCCCAGTCAAATCCAACTGGGGTCTGGAAGCAGACGGTCTGTCACTGAACAACGGTCTCCGTTGATGAGGTTTTGTCGTGATTGGCTTTAAGCCAGTGTTGGCTAACCAGTGACACTCCAGGTGTTTGTGAAACTACAAGTCCCAGCATACCCTTCAAGCAATAAGCTGCTATATATTGGCAAAGCATGCTGGGGCTTGTAGTTTCACAACACCTGGCATGTCACAGGTTAGCCAACATTGGCATTAAGCTGTAACCTGGACTTCTCCAGTGCACTCTGTATATTGATCTCAATGGTTGGTGTAAGCTTGGCTTTGGTGGTAGGAATGATAGTGCGAGTGCATCTGGACAGAAGGCATTGAGAAGGAGACAGGAGCTCATCCCTTGGGGTATTTCTCAAATTAAGGAGCACCATGAATACGTCTGAACCATTTCTGTAGCATTTGTCTAACAGGTGCTTTGCAAAACATACTGCCCTTTCTGCTAGTCCATTAGATTGTGGCTAGTGCAGACTGCTAGTGACTTGAGATGTCCTATTCGTTGGTGAAGGACTGGAACTCGCCACTCAAGAATTGCATGGCGTTGTCCGTGAGCAGCTTGCGTGGTATACCATGGGTAGATAAGTGTCTTTTCATTTTGTTAATGACTGTAGTCAGTTAAGGAAGTTAGTCTATCTTGAACCAACCGGATTATGAGTCCACTAACACAGGGTGCTCTTTTCCCCCTCCACATAAAAAGATCTGCAGCAACGATGGACCAAGGGAGGTGAGGTACCTCATGGAGAGTGAGTTGTTCTTTGGCACGATGGGGCCGTAGAGCATTGCAGGGGGCACAAGCAGAAACTACCGTCTCGATGTCAGCAGCATAGAGGGTCGCAGGATTTGCAGAGGGGGGTTTCCACACCACGCCGCCAGTGGGCATGACCAGCATGCATGGGGGCGTGGCTATAATTTTAGACAGTGCTTGGCTGCTCTCCAACTCTAACTATTCCCATAATATATATGGGCAATGCTGCGTGGACTACTCTTAGGTGCATGCTGCTCTCTCTTTTGAGCAGAGCTGTGTGAAGCGGGGGCAGGGTCCAGCCACCTCAATTATACAGTGCCCCAGGCTTGGAGGGGGGCTTCCAGGCAGAAGGAAACCACCAATCGGTTTGCTTATGCTTAGCCCATCGCAAAGTGGCCTCCCGCCCGAGGTGCCCCTGAGGGGCCTGCTGGGCATAAAATCCGCTGACCATGCAAGAGGATGCCCTCTGAGATAGTTAACTTGTCCCGGTAAGCAAAGAATGACTTGAGGTCACGAGGCAATTCCCTGGAGGAAGACAGCCAACCATGCAGAACGGCATGCGACAACTGTTGGCAAAGGTCATCCCTGAGTGTAACATCACGCAGCTCTTCCATGCGCCGGGAGGAGAGAACATCAAACTCCATAACGGTCCATGTCATCGTCAGCATCAGGCACACCTGGAAGGTAGAGCATGTGATAAAGCATCAGCTACGTGGAGGTCCTTTCCACACTTGTACACCACATTGAGATGCTACCTTTGGAGCTTGAGTATGAACCGTTGGATACGTGCCGAAGCAGTGTGCATAAGTTTGCGGAGAATAGTGATCAATGGTTGGTGATCTGTTTAAACCACCACTGGATGTCCATAAATTAACTCGTGGAACTTTTAACAGATGAACACAAGGGCAAGCCGTTCCTTTTCAATCTGAGCATAACGTGTCTGTAAGGGCTCTGGTTGCAAAACTGATGGGTTTGTTGCTCTACAAACAGACAGCACCAAGACCATACTGGGAAGCAATAGCAGTGATGACCACAGGAACATGTACATCAAAGAACTGGAACACTGGGCTAGAAGTGATCATAACATTGATGAGAGCAATAGCATCAGCATGACAGTCCAGCCAACACCAATCAATGTCATTGTGTAACAGGTGGCTGAGCTGAGCTGTAACGTCACTGTTGTGAGGCAGAAAATTTTAAAGGTAATTTGTCATATATATTTCTATAAATATATACAAACTCAGCTTGTCTGTGGGGTTGGGCATTTGCTGGATGGCCCGTGTCTTGGCTGGATCCAGCTTGACACCTTCTGAGGTTAGAAGGTGGCCAACATATGGGACCTCCGTAACTCTGAAACAACATTTTCGGGGTTTAATCGCATGTTGATTTCATGAATCCTGTGGAGGACTTTGCAGAGCTGCATTTCATGTTCCTCCATGGTGGGACCCCACACGAGGATGTCATCAATGATGATTTCACAAGGGTATCTCTCAAAGAGGTGTTCCATGCTGCGTTGGAACACTTCACTGCCAGTACAGATGCCATGGGCATTCGGAGGAATGCATGTCTGCCCAGAGGTGTCATAAATGTAGTGAGAAAGGATGGCTCCTTGTCCAGTGTGAACTGCCAGAACCCGCACTTGGCATCCAGAGTGGTGAATATTTTTGCATTTGGCATGTAGGTAATGACTTGCTCCACAGTTCTGATGGGGTGATGCGGTCTCATCAGAACTTTATTCAGATGCACAGGGTCAATGCAGATGCGTACTAAACCATCCTTTTTATCTGCAGCAACTATGGTTGACACCCACGGGGTGACTTCTACCACTGGAGCAATGACACCTAATGCTGTCATACGATTATTTCTGCTATCACCTTATCTTTCATGGCCAAAGGCACCTTTCTGGGAGCATACACTGTAGGAGGAACAGTCTCATCAAGACGCATGTGATGACATGACAGGGAGTGTTTCAATGTTCTCACAATCGAACAGATCAGCAAAGTCTCTTAATTTTGGAATATCCTGTTGCAGCACATTCACGTCAGCACTTGACGTTATTAACCCCAGTTTTATACTGTGGTAGACCAAGCAAAGGTTTGACATTACTATATACTACACTATGAAACTGCAGCGGGACACCTGTAGACTGAAACATGGCCATACCCACAATCTTGATTGTTTGGCCATCGTAAGCAATTAGATTCACTGTGTGAGAATAGTCAATAGGTGTCTTGGGGTTTGTGCACTGGAGGAGTTCATGTGACATGATATTGCATTTGGCGCCAGTGTTAATTTTAATTTTGATGTCGTTATTTGTCTCCTTGCTAACTATGGTAGTAAATAATACACCCTTTTCAGGCCTGAGGTCAACCCTCTCACAGTGAAGACCAGTATCAGGATTGTTTTCTGGGTGTGTATCTACCGTAGCGGGCTGCTGGAATGCGCACTGTAGTGTTGTCTGTCATCAGCTTTGGACTTGGACCTGCACCAGTGAGCAAGTGATTTTGTTTAGCACAGGCATTGCAGAGGTTTTTCAAAGCAGGACATTTGTGACGTTCATAGGAATGGCGATCGCCTCAATTCACACAGCGTGTTTGTTGCTACTCATGTTGCCGGAGGTCACATATATCAGACTCTTTTTTTCAACTCGATTGCATTTTTTGCGGGACTGCTCATGTAACGTGATATATGTATAGCAGTGTCCAGTGTCAGTGTTTTCTCCCGCAGTAGATGTGTACAAGTGACCTCATCATTAGTACCACACACAATTCTGTCCCTGATAAGCACACTTGATAGGTCACCATAATCACATTTCTTTTCTAACAGTTTCAATCTGGCAGCATATGACTGGATGCTTTCAGAGGGGCTCTGCACTGCAGTGTTAAATGTATGTCTGTCCATTATGACATTTTTCACTGGTAAGTATATCTCATAAAAAAAAATTATTAGTGTATCTGGATCCTCCTGATCCTCCCCCTCTGAATAGACAAACGTGTCCGCTTTATCTACAGCTTCAGCAAAAGCTAAATTTAGCAGGGTGTATGCTTGTACCTTTTATGATTTGTCCGAGAGTCCAGCACAGCTGTATACACGCCATTCCTTCTTGAGTTTGAGCCATGCGTCCGCGATGGCGTCGTCAAAAACAAGTGGATCTATGTGTCGGAGACCTTGTGCCATCACAGCCAACCTTCTGACAGTATGTAGAACTGTCTGAGTTCAAAGCAAAAGCAGAGGCTAGAGAACTGTGAGAACATGTCTTTACTGTGTGGTATATACTGAGAACTGAAGATGGCTAACAGGTATTTCCTGTCAGCCAGCACTTCCTGAATGGCAAGTGGATGGCAGTGATGTCACTTCCACCGAACATACAAAGCATACATCTACAGCTTTTATTAAAGTGTAGCCAAATGAAAACCCTTCTCTCAACCACAAGAAAATAAACACTGCAGTACGACTTAGGCTTGCAAAATTGCATCTGAACGAAACAGGAGACTTCTGGAACAATGTCCCCTGGACAAAAGAAACTAAAGTGAAGTGTCAAGGACGGAGCTAAACCGATGGCTACTTGTTGGTCAGTATTGTCACTGCTGAACTTGAGGCGCAGAGTCTAACACACCTCTGGTCGTCACCAGGGACGCTCATGGAAGTATAGTTTTTGCTGCAAGAGACGCGCAGGTCGCGGTTCTCTAAGCCAGCTACCAATGAAGTAGCTGGTTAACAGACATAGTCGTACAGTCTGAAGTCAAGTCGTGCAGGATGGGAGGTACCAATGCTTAAACAAAATGAGTAGTCAGGGAGCCGGGAGTCAGATGCCCGGAGAGGTGAATGAAGCCCAAAGAAATATCCAAAATCAGGGTCAGGAGTAGCCGAGTCAGAAACCGAGAGATCAATCAGAAAGCAGGAACAGAACCTGGAACGCTGGAACATGAGGAGATCTGATACTCTGGCACCATAGTGGTGACAGAGTCTCCTATAATAGGGAAATTTAGGCCAGAGGTAGTAATTAAGTTTAATAGTGTCCCATTGCCTAGCAATGGGACTCGGAAGCTACTGCACATACGCCCGTAGGGCGCCGACCTGAAAATAAAGGAAGTGTCCTGTTGCTGGGCAATGGGATGGGGCTGGACAGAGAGGGCAAGCGGCTGTCCCCGACACCTAGTAGGAGTGCGGGGACGGCGCCTGACATGAAGTTATTTGGTTTCAATGGCATGGTGAAAATCAAACATGGCCTTTCACCAAAAGAAGCTCCTCATGTTATTCGTCAACCACCGTGGTGGAGGGATAATGATTATGAGGAGGTTTGCAGTAGCCAACTTGTCTCCTCACAATAATTGAGGCCACCATAAACTTCTCTTTATGCCAGGATATTCTAGAGTAAAATGTGAAGCATGTATTTGACATCAGAAGCTTTTCCAAAACTGGATTATGTAACTGGACAATGATCCTAAACGTTGCCTTATAGTTGCTAAAGGTAGCTCTACCAGCTAATGAATTTATGGGGTGTACTTGTTTTTCTTTGTGTTGGCTTATTTGTTGTTAAATAAGCACAAAGTAAAATCTCTTACCTATTTGTGACCTGAAATTACATTTAACAGATGTTATTTCTTAGTGAGGGCTAGGTGGTAATTATTTCTTGATATGTAGAATTGAAATAGGGTGTACTTTCTTTTTCCCATAACGGTAAGTAAATACAAAAAACAAAAATATTAAATGTAATAAGTCTCTTTGACCATTTCTAACCCCATCATCTAGTTTTTATAATTTTCCAAAGACTTGCAGGTTGTGGCCATCACATAATCATAACATTATTTTTCTTCCTGCCTCCTTCTGTTTTGCTTAATGTATTTTTCATCCATCTTTTGCTCTGCCCAACGCAGGGTTTATCTTGCTGCTGTGTCTATGTGGCATTGCCAACCAAGTCTTGTATAACAGCCTACATAAGGGGGGAGCAGATAGGTCAGGGAGCAATCAGAGTAACATGCTGACTACAGCACGGTGGCTAAGTGGTTAGCACTTCTGCCTTACAGCACTGGGGTCATGAGTTCAATTCCTGACTATGGCCTTATCTGTGAGAAGTTTGTATGTTCTCCCCGTGTTTGCGTGAGTTTCCTCCAGGTGCTCCGGTTTCCTCCCCCACTCCAAAAACATACTGGTAGGTTAATTGGCTTTTAACCAATTGACCCTAGTGTGTATGTGTTAGGGAATTTAGACGGTAAGCCCCAATGGGGCAGGGACTGATGTGAGTGAGTTCTCTGTACAGCGCTGCGGAATTAGTGGCGCTATATAAATAAATGATGATGATGATGACTACTGGAATACCAGAATGACGGGCCTGCGGGCCTGAGCCATCAGATGCAAATGTCTACTGCACTTCCAGGTACATACTTCCTGTGGCTTCTCTCCAGCACTTCAAGGAAAGACACATAGCAGAAGAAAGTTTCAGCAAGAAGTTAGTGACATGGGCATGGAGCATGGAGCATGCTGTTGGGGACATTCAATGCCTCTTGCTGGGCATGTTACATCTTATTTGGTATATTATATCATGCACATATTACTTTTTATTTAATATTACTGTTGTGTCATGGGGCTGTGTATTCTGGGAATGTAACTGTACATAATAGAGATTGTGATTTCATGTAAAACATTTACTTTATTCACCCCACTTTGTGTGTTAAGTATTTATTTTTTATTTTGTTTTGCTGTAGCACTGTGCTTATGTCTTGCTGTACCATGGAAGTATTTTTTTTCTTTTTTACTATGGTATCTTGGTCAGTGCTTTATATGCTATGTGGTACTTATAAGCATCCTCTGAAATATTAATGTTGAAAATACGGAAACAACCCCTTTTTTAAACCAAGCCTACTGTTTCGTGTAGCCCCACACCCTCAAAATAATTTACTTTGCATGACACTGTAAGTCCCTTTAATCCTTCTTCATATTTGTTGACTCTCTCAGAATGTCCAGTGCACTCCTGAAATAGTGAATAATCTTCAGCACTCCCAGGAGAGTCTAGGGGGGTATATTTACTAAACTGCGGGATTGAACAAGTGGAGATGTTGCCTATAGCAGCCAATCAGATTCTAGCTGTCATTTTGTAGAATGTACTAAATAAATGATAGCTAGAATCTGATTGGTTGTCATAGGTAACATCTCCACTTTTACAAACCCGCAGTTTAAGCTGAGTACACACTACACTGTTTTCGTCCAATAATCAGCTCAAACAGCCGACATACGACCGCTCGTTCAAAAGTCGGGTCAGTGTGTGCAGTGACACGATGGTCGAAAGTCTGTCCATATGGACGATTATCGCCTCATTTGGTTGGTCGTTTCCGCTGTGTAGTGTGTATAAACTTCCGACCGATCCACAACAGTGAGTACGAAATTGCAGTCATTGCTCACGACAACATGGCTGTAAAAAGTCGCTAAAGGGACATCCGCTCTTCCCTTTATCGTCCTAAACAAGGCTAGTGTGTATGCAGTCCATGGACCGAGCGATCGGAACATCGATCGCATGTAAAATCGCTCAGCATAAAAAGTTGGTCGAAATTTCTGTAGTGTGTACCCAGCTTTAGTAAATATACCCCTAGCAGTCTTACCAAAGCAGAGTAAACACTGGGGAGAAGAACGTACTATAACTACTATGCTGTAGAGAGGCAGCCATTCCCTGTTAATTTTATTTACCTGGAAGAGGTGGACTAGAAAAAAATGGCCACCGTTCTACAGCTTCAAGTGCAGTCATTAATTGCGCTTTTCTCAGAAGTCTGAGAGACAAAATGGGGAGAGGGGCTGCGAGAGGTGAAGGTCGCGGAGAGAAATGAGGTAACAGAAAAAGAGTAGGAATGGCCGAAGGAAGGTGGGGAGGAAAGAGAAAAACAGAAAAAGATGATTGTCATCGATATTAGCCATACTTGCCAACTTATGGCAAGTATGATTCGGGAGCTGCCGTGGGCATTTTGACCCCACCTCATGACGTATGGATGCAAACGTGTCATTTTACAGCGGGGGCGTGGCCAAATGCAGCGATTCCTGGTGAATGGCGGCATTTTGGATTTAATTCTACCCACTTCACTAGAAAGTGGGCAGATGCATGAGACTTTTATACTCTCCCGGGAGTCCGGGGGACCCATCCAGAATTTGGGAGTCTCCCGGACATTCCGAGAGAGCTGGCAAGTATGATATTAGCTTGGTCCACAAAATGTTGCATTCACTAAAAACACATGGGAAGGATATACTCTATACATCCATATCTAGCTTTCATCATTACTGCTATGGTTTCTCTGTAAGGTAGATACGTCATGTCCGTCATATGTCTTGTTATCATACAGAATTTGTTTTATATAAAATTGAATTTTCAGTGACCCATTACACAATTGCATGGATGGTTGTGGGTATAAACAAATGTAAAATGATTTTGCAGTTGACAAAACAGAACTTCAGCAACAATCTGTGTGTTTGCAATAAAAATCTATATCCAACTTTGTTATGCTGCAAATAAACCAAACGCAAATTACTTTAAAGTGATTTTACATTCCTGGTTCCCAAGGTAATAAATTAACTTTTCACAAATGTTAAACATTATCTAAATACTACCATATTTTATGGCAATTAGAGATGTCATATTATTTATACCAGGAGAAAGTTTTAATGAGGCCTGAATTCAGGATGAATGTGGCCTTCTGTGTAACTCTGTAACCTTGTCATGTTGTGATTTGTAAAAGGCTAAGAGAATGTCATTATGTGGGGGATAATTTATTTTACCCTATGCATGAAAAATGGCGCCCTCTACCTGCAATCATGTGTTTTACTGGCAATATGTTTGGATACTAGGGGCTAGATTTACTAAGCTGTGGGTTTGAAAAAGTGGGGATGTTGCCTATAGCAACCAATCAAATTCTAGCTGTCATTTTGTAGAAAGTACTAAATAAATGAAAGCTAGAATCTGATTGGTTGCTATAGGCAACATCCCCACTTTTTCAAACCCGCAGCTTAGTAAATCTAGCCCTAGGAGTCTATGACCTGTGCATTTCTTTCAGTACGAATACAACCTTAACCAGGAATCTGTTAGTGGTCTGATAAGATAGGCCTATTGGTTTAGACTCAATGTTCATGTTATAATGGAGAAAATGACAGGTTTGTGAGGCTGGACTGTGCCATGGTAACCAGATATCAGTGTCAATGATTAATGATTAGAGATGACTTCGTTTCATCCTATGATCTATCAGTGAGAAAAGTTGAATGCTAAAAATAACACAGACAATCAAGTCATCTGCTTTATAGCAACAGTGACTGAATAACAATGAATCATCCGTTCTCCATTAATGCCAACTGTTAGAAACGCAGTATTGTATATGCCAAAAAAGGAATACCTGCTTAAATTACGTGTTTTTAAATGTAATCCAATCATACTATAAATACTTATTTGGACAAAAGGTTTAAGAAGTATTGATATTTATCTTTAGATTAATGTGATATTGCAATTGATGGCTTAATTCCACTTATAGATACACATAGCTAAAATATATTTTCTATAATAAGAGTATTTTGTAACATCCTAAAAATACGTATGATGCTTCCTATACTCTGATAAAGTATGATGGGTTTGTAATTATAATGGTTATTCACATGGTGAACTAATCTCTATACACCCAGTTATGGGCCTCATTTAGAGTTGAGAGTGAATCTAGCTAAAGAGTGCAAAGGGACAAACCATGTTGCAATGCAAGGGGTGCAAATGCAATTTATATTGTGCAAGCAGAGTTGAGCTAAGAGGCGCCCTCCTACCAACTCTAAACCTGTAGTGCAGCATGGTTTTGTCAAGATGCAAATTGCACCTCCCTAGCTGAATTTACTCGAGTCTCATCTACAGTAAGTAGATGAGACTCGATCTGTTTTGTGGAGCACGTTAAGGATGTGTCCTTCAATGTTTTTATTATATAAAACTATTCAAAAAAATCTTATTTAATCGAATAGTACAAAAGCAAATACATGTATGGGATGGCTCGACGCATAGGTCTACACTAAATTACTGTGTAACTCTAAGGGGGAGATTCAATTTGGTGCGAAGTGTCTCCGGAGCGTCCACGGAGACGCCTTGCGCCGGTGTTATGGCTGGAGTCTCCGCTCACTTTTCCTCACACCCTATAGAGGTGCGAAGAGAAAAGAGAGGAGGTTCCTACTGTAATTGCTGGTAATGAACGCAGCACAATGTCCATCGCCACTACTCTGTGCTGTTGGGGAAGCCTCTGCTCCTTCCACTATTTAACTCAGTCTGTGGCGTCCACCTTGCCTTCATGCCTCCCCTCACATCATGACACTGCCCATGTCACATGTAGCACTGTCCTCATTCATCTCCTGTAATATTCTGTGCTGCTGTGAACATTCTGAATATCTTATTGGTCACAACTTGATGTTTCCCCACCCAATTCAAAATTGGTGGCATCCCAGATGAGCAGAAGATGCAGATTGAGTATAAGGTATTCTGATCCTAGTCAAGGATCTTATCAAGTTCAACTATACGTCTTCGCCCTGTACCAAAAACAATAACAACATAGTCTAGATGTGAGTGAAGCTTCTGCTGGGCTCCTGCTAAAAACATGGTCTGTAGGCAGGGCTGGATTAAGGGAAGGAAGGCCCCCGGGCTAAGGGTACTGTGCGGCCGCCCCCCCCCCCATAGTCTCACTCTCACGAGATCTCCTCAGTAAGGAGATTACTGCGCGCCACGTAAGCTATACAGTGACAGCAGGCAGCTAACAGCATAACATTTCCTGTTAGCTGCCTGCCATTCTTCTTGAACAGATGACAGTCGGAGCCAGGGGCGGAGATGCCCCCGACTCGTTGAATGCCGGAGGGCCTTCCAGCCGCCCGAGGCCCCTGGGCTGTAGCCCCTTTAGCCCTATTGTTAATCCGGCTCTGCCTGTAGGAATATAAAAACCGTGCAGACTGTCACCTCGTGAGTTGTCTTTGACTGTTTGCAACAATAATTCAATCCAGCTGTCACTCACCAGACTGTGAGTGCTTCTTCCCGTGTGTTTAGGAACCGTGGTCGTCCACCATCCTGAGGGTCTGCGCATGCGCAGCCCTTTCAAACCTTCAGTTCATGTTCCTTTTAGTTAATTGGCTGATCAGGCAACACTCCCTATTTATAGCACCTGAGTTCCATACCTCGTTGCCTGATCTTGGAGTCTCATTCCCCATGAGCCTCTGAAGGTGTTCCTGTGTTTCCTCGTGTATTCAGCGCTGCTGATTCCTGTGGTTTCCAGACCACTTCAACTCTCCTGTGTTTCATCGTGACTGTTTAGCTGATTCCTATCCGCTGCCTCCGTGCACTACAGTCTTCAGACCTCTTCAACCCTCCTGTGTTTCATCGTGACTGTTTAGCTGATTCCCATCCGCTGCCTCCGTGCACTACAGTCTTCAGACCACTTCAACTCTCCTGTGTTTCATCGTGACTGTTTAGCTGATTCCCATCCGCTGCCTCCGTGCACTACAGTCTTCAGACCACTTCAACCCTCCTGTGTTTCATCGTGACTGTTTAGCTGATTCCTATCCGCTGCCTCCGTGCGCTACAGTCTTCAGCTCACCTCAACTCTCCTGTGTTTCCTCGAGACTGCACCAGCTGATTCCTATCCGCTGCTCTCCGTGATCAACAGTTCCAGCTCAGCTCTACTCTCCCGTGTTTCATCGTGGCTGCACCTGCTGGTTTCTATCTGCTGCCTCCGTGTGCCTGCAGAGTCCTGCTGGCTGCTACTCCTCGGTTCTGCTCGTGTCTGCAGCAGCTGATCCGCTCTCCGTGCTTCTCAGTGTTCCTGCTGGTGTCTACTCGCCAGTCTGCATCGGATCTGCGCCTCACTGCTTTCATCTCGTCTAGACCATCGCTACTCTTCAGGGTCCTCCAGGAGTCCAGTTCTACATACTACTGCTTCCTGAGTATTTATTCCCCTGCTGGTCTACCTACCTGTGCGCTGCACCTACTTGATTACTGCTTCACCCTCCCGGGACTTCGCATCCTGCCGGCCTCCAGCCGTTCAGGTATCTCTGCACTCTTGTCTGACAGCCTGCTCCTGAACCACGGTATGCATACTTCTCATTGACTGTGCTGGTGTATTGCATATCTTGCTGGACTGAGTTGTTCTCCTCTGGAGCTTACTATCCGCTGAGACTATTGCCATCATTGACTGTGTTAGCTTTTGCCCGGATAGTTTCTGTGACTTTATATTATTGCAGTGCTGTTCAGTCATTACTATATTGTGCATGTCATTGTGGATCAAGTTCAAGGTGCCCGTGTATCCTCTGTATTGCAGTCTCTCCCCGTGCTCCTCCTCACATATATATTCAGTGGTACAACTTGCTAGAGGCAGACCACTGATCCCTGTTTCCTGTGTCACCTGTTCCAGTGTCCTCTCACATAGCAGTGGTACAACTTGCTAACGCAGACCACTGACTCCCCGGATACCTTCACCTGGATTCCATTCCTTCACCCAGACAGCGGTACAACTTGCTAAAAGCAGACCGCTGACTCTCATCACCTCCTCGTTTCTGTTGGACATTCCTCCTCACTATAGCAGTGGTACAACTTGCTACCGCAGACCACTGACTACCCTCACGTGTCCTTTGTCCATTCAGTTCCTCGTGTATTACTACATATATATTACCAGTGCTGCTAGTCATAGACTTTCCCGAGCATCTCTATTATCTGCTGTCTCCTGTTCCGTGATCACCCCGCTACCAGAGTACCATATTACCATCTATACTGCTCTGGTAAGCTTATCACCTGGTGATCCCTGGGTAAAGACTCCTAGTGCCCGTGACACCAGCTTGGAACATGTATGGGAGGGGAGTATAGAGGCCTTCTAAGATACCAGGGCTATATATATGACTAATAATATTCAGCATTTCCTTTCCTAGTCAGAAAGGTTAATATATAGTTTCAGTATCATTCGACTTATTCTTTAAAGAATGAGCTCTTTAAATAATACAACTTCAAAATCCACTTGTAAATTACATGCAGACATTGTGCTCTTTGCTACAGAGTCCAGATCCATACGTTTTTAATGAGATGCTTTGACTTAATGGAAAATCACTGAGCAAAGCTTAAAGGGCATTATGTCCTTATGTCACATACACACGTTGAGTTTAATTTCCTTCTTCAGCACAGGGAGAACATAATTATGTTTGACATGGTGGAGAAAATATTATGATAATATTAAGTTCCATTTATCTGTGGATGGGAGCTTGTTGCAAATCCGTCTAATCTTCTGGATAACAGGAAAGACCTTAAATGATACTAGATAAAACAGGTCTAAATTGAGAGTAATCAGGAGTGCAAGATACAAAGCCTCAGACCCTGGGTACTTATACTAAAGCTGGGTACACACTACGGGTTTTTCAGCCAACTATTGATTCAATTGAGCGATAAACAACCGTTCGTGTCAATATCACAAGAGTGTGTATACTAAAACGATGAGCGTCAGTCGTTCCAAAGTACCAACCGTCATTTCATTTGATTGTTCGAATGAAATCTCATTCCAACGCCCTTCTAACCCTGCAGTGTGTACAAAATCATGACCATGACGTTTTCTTAAATTTTTAACAATTTTTAATTACCTTCTTTAAGTTCCTCTTTTATTTCTCCAATTCCTATTAGCTCTGTAATTTCTTGTTATATAGTCACTACAGCAGCTTCCATTTTAATTTTTTATGTAGCTAGGCAGCATGCACACTTCATCGTTCTTTCTTCTTTCTGTAAATAGATGTCAAACTTTTACTAATCATACTAATCGTTATTGCTAACGTTAATTACTAACACTGTTTAGTAACTCGTTTTAAACATTTTTAATAACCACTTTTAATACTTACTTTTTTAATGTTCTTTCGGGTTCTCAATAGCCTTTTTTTCCGCACCGTTTTTGGATTTGGAATTTTGTCCTTTTTTTACCGAGTTTATCTCTGATCTGATTTATGAGTTTCTGTTTAATAACTTCCTTTCGGTATTTAACTTTTCAGTATTTTCAGTTTTGACAGTCTTAGCTGTGCTGGTCCAGCACTCTCACCATCATCTACATTTCCCTCGGGCTCATTGCCTTGACTCTTTTAATGTCCTCCACTTGCATTTCTTCTCCATCCCCTTCCCCTCCTCCATCAATTCTGTCACTTTTCTCATGTTCCTCATCTGCCATCTTCTCACGTATCGTGGGATTTTGCTGAGGAGGTAGAATGTTAAAACCAGGACAATTTGTACAATAGAGAAAAGCCGTTCTATTACACACCATTAGATGGTGACAATATAGAGCAGGTGTGCACTTACTGAGGGTTTCCTATTATCAAGTACCCACCACGCCCCTGCTCTCAAATATGGTGATACATGCTCGCGCAATTATATTTGAACTTCCTGGGGCAAATATACGCCCTTGTAGAGTAGGGGAGGGTTGTTATCACTTTCTAACAGTGGGCCTGATTCAAATCAGAACAAAAGTTGCACATAAATGGCGTTTTTAAAAAGCGCACAGAACTTGTGCGTATGTTTGCCCGTATTCCAATCCAAATGTTTCCTAAGATATGTTCTGATGTGAATATGGTAAAAAATCATTTACGAGATATAAGTTGTGTGTAAGCGTAGTTACGAATAGTTTTTTTTTTGGGTTGTTTTAGGAGCAATTGCGTTTCCTTAATTGCCCTTACCAGTCCTAGAACACTGCTGTCTCCTGACAATTAACTAATATTAACCCTTTCACTGCATTACCTCACTAACCTGCACTATCCCATGTTTATAATTACCTCGTTATCACATCCTTTATTGCCAAATATGTCTCATTATTACACATTTTCTTTTGAAGAATAAAACACAGAAATGAGTATATCTCTTTTATAAGCAAATATCAAAAATCAAACACTGAACAAATGAAACCTAAAGCAAAAAGTTTTAATCTTTTTTTTTTTTTTATCATTTTGACATATTTTGCGAATTTTAACTTCAATTTTTGCAAGCAGATTGTGCTGGAGGGTTTGGGTGGTTCTGCACCTTAAAAAATAAATAAATATAATATTTAATTGTCATTCTGTCAAATGCGTAATTTTAATTTAATTCTTTTTCTTTTTTTTAACTACACAAAAAAAGTATGCAAATGCTTATAAAAGACAATAGAACATTAAACAAAATAACCCACAGCAATGCTAATATATGCAAATGCTTAAAAAAAAAAAACCATACTTATTTTTGTTTCACCTACGTATTTAACACAGAATGTAGTAGTTAGAAATGAAATAGCACAATAGGTGTCCCTTTACAATGGTCTTATATAGTGTTGTTTGATGGGATGAGTGGTGTCAGTCGTGCAGGTGAATTGGCAATCATCCCTTTAGATTGTGAGAGTCAATACCATTTTTGGTTATCACTATCAACCATCAGTTACACCTGCCCTGAAGCAAGTGCAAACCATACATCTGAAATGCCAACAGAGACCATAAGCTGAATGCTCTTAAACGATGTGTTTGTGAAACTGTCATGCACTTACCCATTCGGGGGTTAAGTGCACTGCAGTCTTCAGCCAATAGTATCCACTGGGAGGGTCCTTAGCTCCTTTATAAATTCTCCTTCATGGGGTTGCAGAGTCTCTTTTTGGCTACAGGAAATCTGTGGAGAAGACAGTAATATGTTTCAGGCTCAATATCATCTGCTGAATGTTGCCCAGACCCTATTCACAACCTGCGTCTCCCCCAACCCATCCACTTATTGGGGAGTTCTCCTCCTCCCCTAGGGAGTGGCCCCCATCCCACATAATCCCCAGGATCACCCCCTCCACTCACATTTACACTGCATCTGCCCTCTGCCTTTTTCCCTGGCCTCACAAGGCTCATCTTTGTCCTGCCCCATACCTACCAACAGACCCTGGTTCCCACCAGGCCTCTGAGCCCACCCTAGGCCCAACATTTTGGCTCTTCCCCCAACTCCCTCAGCCAGCACCTATTAGCTTCCCACCACAAACCTTTTCCACCAGCGGGCTTTAGAGACGGACGTACCTGCTCACCTGCTCCTTCTTTCCCTGCCAAATACCCCCCTCCCACACGACCACATGCCCGGCAATTTATTTGCAGCCCATCGTCTTTCCACACCTCAAGCTGCAAGTATGACCCCCTGGCCCCGGGTTTTGCACTGGGCACCCCTCGCCCTCCACCTCACTGCTTCCCCTGCTGCGTATTTTCCAGCGCCCTTATACGACGATTCAGGTTATACCAAAGAATAACACATCCTTTTGTTCTGTACCACAGGTACCAAGACGGAAGGACGAAGTTCTGGTTTGCGTTTTTTGACAGTATTATGGAGCAATACACAGTCGTCTGCAAGTGGGGTCACCAATGGGGGTTTCTGGTGTAGAAGGAGCTGCAGCGCAATCCAGTGAGTATGAGCCGCATGAGCACATACTTACACTCACACACAGTCCACCATTAGATAGCACAAGTGAAGATTCATCAGACACAGAACAGGGATCACGCAAACTAATGAAGATTCTACAAGTGCATTTTGGGGGCAGTAAGGTTCTGCAAAGGGTTACAGACGTGGCTACCAGTCCACCCGAAGCTAGGGGAGATGTAGTGAGATATTCTAACATAGCGCTCCTGAAACCGTTAAGAAATAATGCAAAAGATAAGATTTGTAAGAGAATTTATGTCAATATGATCTCCCTTATGGGTACAGCTAAGAGGAACCCGGCGGCTGCTAAGGAAAGAGGAGGTGTAAACAAGAACACTTACAAATCTTTCCCTAATTGGTTGACGGGATTGTGCATGTTTTTTTGCCACCTATCTGGAGACTAGGCCCGCCACTCCTTTCGACATCTGACGCTACCTCCTTCTGATAACATCAATGATGGAGTCTCTATTTAGCACACGTATGACGAACATTTTAGACATAAGGTCAGTGGCTACTCCTTGATTCCGTTTGGTTTCAAGGAAGTCAAGAATGGATAAGGTGCACCCCAGTGGGTCGTTGGCCCCACCAGGTGGGGGCACAAGGTTTTCTACCCAGGGGAGACATAGCACTCCCCTACAACCTAAAAACCTTTGCTTCACATTTAATAATGGATCATGCACCCGAGAGCCAGCTTGCAGGTTTCACCACACCTGCTCCCACTGTTGCAGATCCCACTCCGCTAGGGATTGCCCAGGCACACAGCCAGGTACGGCAGAGGTCCGGCGAGGGCTGTTCCCCGTGGTGCACTCACCTTGCGGAACTACCCTTCCCGTATTTCACCCCAACCCTTTACAGCAAAACGAGTGCCCAGCATATGAGACAAGTGACCCTCTCCATTGTTGCGTTCATGTACTCAGACACCCCCCCTTCCGTGCAGATGTCGTTGAGGAGAGGGGAGACGCTCCCGAATACGACCAGAGTTCAGCGCGGTCAGTACCTTCTAAGGTTTTAATTAGTCAGTCAGGCAAATGCAGTTAGAAAGTAAAGCAATACATTTATTGTAATAAAAAAACAATCAGTAGATTATTATGTACACACAGGAAATAAATGCCAGGCAGGTTTACCACATCATCTGTCTCTTACCCCACTAGCTTGAGGAGTTACAGTCACCTGGATGTCCTGACTTAAAGCCACATGGAGTTCTTCTCTTAGCTGCAGTTGTAGTCCATTGGTAGAGAACAAAAACTAAAAACCAGCTACACTGCACCTTCCATCCATCAAACCTCAGAATGAATATCACCCCCCCTTCCCTCTGGAGTGAGGTGATATTCTCCACCTTATATCTAGGGTCAAATTTCCACAGTGTGTTCCCCTCCCTGGGAAATCCCCTGGACCTCTCCTTGTTAAACATTGGTGAGTCCTGGACTAGGGTGGTTGGAGAGGGGAGTGGAGATGAGCTGTACTTCCACAGAACCTCCCCTGCCAGATGAGATTGTAGACCAAACGTCTGGAGTAGTCTTGTGAGAACAATGGACATTACTTAGCCTTCCCCCTCACCAGTAACCTGCAACCTGATCCCTACCCATAACCCCCCTTGCTTCACTTTAAGGGCAATGAATAACAACCTCACTGCCTCATCAACAATGTACAATAAACAATATACATATTTACAGGGCCGGTGCTAGGGTTCGCGATGACCTAGGCAAAATTTCGCCGCCGCGTCAGTGACAGACAGTGTGATACTTCAGAGGCGCCGCCGGACAGACTATCACATGATCACTGACGTCAGTGTGAGATGCACGCCGCCGCCGCTGCACTTCTCTCCCGAGCCGCTGAACCGCTGACTAGATTAGAAAATCTAGTCAGCGGCGCCCTGCAGGTCCCGGCGCCCTAGGACTTTGCTTGGTGGGAAAGGGGTGAGCAAAGCTTAAAAAGGGGGGAGCTAGCATAGCTGGGCATTATCACTTTGGGTAGATGTCCGCACGCCTGTTTCCAGCTTCGATGGTAGGAGAAAAACAGGCGGCATGCCAGGTTTTCAGCAATTGTAGGGTGAATTACGCCAATGGCCTAGATTCCGAAGGACATTGTTGCGGTTCTTACATTATAGGCAGAACACGCCCTATTTTCTAGATGGAACTGGAAACAATTTGATAAATTTTAGTAGCCTTGCATGCCGCTTGCCTGTCAAATACAAGTTGGCAAATGTTTATTAAAGCTGCGACCAGCCGCCTGTATAATGTGGAACCCATAATCTTAACTCTAACCCCAATCCTAACCCTAACCGTTAGATTACATTATACAGGCGGCGGGTCCTGACATTGCCACCTAAAAACCGGCAATCAGGCTGTGGCCACTTTAAGTGACAAGAATCCTACTAAACGTGTTTTCTACTGTCGCAATTTATATCAGGCTTGTCGGATTTAGGGTTAGATTTACTAAGCTGTGGTTTTGAAAAAGTGGGGATGTTGCCTATAGCAACCAATCAGATTCTAGCTTTCAGTTATTTAGTACCTTCTACAAAATGACAGCTAGAATCTGATAGGTTGCTATAGGCAACATCTCCACTTTTTCAAACCCGCAGCTTAGTAAATCTAGCCCTTAGTGTCTAATGAAAAGTGTGAATTTCCTCTATGTCGCCCTTATAGTAATCGGCATTTTTAGGTTAGTGTTACTATTGTTGGAATTATTCCAATCGGAACACATTCCATGAATCTCTATGGGAAATGCCTTTTAGAACCTCTATCTCTCTGTCCCTGGCACTTATAAAGCTGGGGATACCCTTGATTAAAAGAGGGGAGCCCTGTTTCTTTATTGCTTCTTGATCCTCTTTCATTAAAAGCATTAGAAAAATATGTGATTATCCCAAAAGTTCTCAGCACATGAATGAGAAATACCTCAGCATTGAAGGCTCAAATAATTCATGATAGAAGGGGGACATCAGATCTGTACTTACTTTAAGTGTTATATTGTTTTATATTATATTTTTAATATCATTGCTCTTACAGCACATGAATTTGATCTTGCCTTATATCATGTTATTTGACTGAGCTCCAACTATCCTATTAAAAGTAATACCAGCATATTGAATGTCGGGTCAAAATAACATGATTTCACATGGAGCACAGCTACTTTGAAGATA
The DNA here is from genome assembly GCF_038048845.1 of Mixophyes fleayi. Classification (NCBI taxonomy): domain Eukaryota; kingdom Metazoa; phylum Chordata; class Amphibia; order Anura; family Limnodynastidae; genus Mixophyes; species Mixophyes fleayi. The sequence goes on along the minus strand of NC_134402.1, from coordinate 384,006,008 downwards.
TCTACCACAGATATACCAATCCTTCTGAACCATTACCTATTATCAGTCCTACGCGCATCGCAGCCACCAAACCTGAGCCAATTCCTTCTCATGGCAAAACTTATGTGGCAGAATCCCTACGCAAGAAACTTCTCCACTGGGCGCACTGTTCTAAATTTGTAGGACATGCTGGCGTGCGGAAGACACATGCTTTTATACAAAGGAGTTATTGGTGGCCTACTCTTCTTAAAGATGTTGAACTGTTTGTCGCAGCATGTTCCAAATGTGCTCAACATAAAAGTTACAGGCAACCTCCAGCTGGTTTGCTATTACCCCTGCTGATTCCTTCCTGTCCATGGACCCACATATCCATGGATTTCATTACTGATCTGCCGAGTTATAACACCTTTAACACTATATGGGTAGTGGTTGACAGATTTTCAAAAATGGCACACTTCATCCCACTCCAAGGTCTTCCTGCTGCTCCTATACTTGCCACAGTTTTCATCCAGGAGATTTTCCGCTTACATGGATGTCCTGAGGAGATCGTGTCTGACCATGGAGTTCAGTTTGTAGCTAAATTCTGGTGTTATTTGTGTAAAGCCCTCCAAGTGAAACTGAACTTCTCTTCCTCATACCATCCACTGTCAAATGGTCAGACAGAAAGAGTCAACCAGGATCTAGAAACTTTTATCAGGCTCTATGTTGTCACGAGCTGCGGCGGTACTCACACGCTTCTGTCACCTTGACGACCGTAACGTCATTTCCCCTTCCTGCCTGGCCATCACCAGGGCAATGGCCGGACGCCTCTACAGTAGCACTGCGTCCCGTCGGTGCTGGTAGCCGGGCGCATGAGTGCAACAGGCAGCCTGTGGGCTGATTTAATGAGGAGGGCTGAATTTACAAGCATTAGCCTGCAACTGTGTATGTCAGGGTCAAGCCCTGATTGGCCCTGCTCTGTCTAGTAGTTAGCCTGCAGGAGTGTATCAACTCCTGATTGGTCTGTGTCTGTATTTAAGGCAATGAGGTCTGCTGCCTCATTGCCGGTTATAGCTTCTGTTGCCAGTCTGCTGATCTGCGCCTTGTTCCTGCCTGTTGGACTTTCTGCTGATTATCTGTATATGACCCTTTGCCTGGATTTGGACTTTGCTTGTGTATCTCGTGACCCTGACCTCTGGCCTGTTTACCGACCGTCCTGTCTGCTCGTGCCCCTTGACCTCGGCTTGTTAATTGGAATTGCTACCTGCTGCCGGCCCTTGACCTCTGCTTGGACTTCACTCCGCTTGCCTGGGTTCTCCCCAGCCGGTACACACTTCACGACCCTCTGTCAGTCTGCAGCCCAGCCTGTCCCCACCATCAGGGGCTCCAGTGAACACCTGACTGGCAGAGTAGACTCCGGGTTGTGTTGTGCCGGCTGGAGGGGTTCCTAACATATGTGTTCTCCTCTCAGGACGATTAGTCAACTCTGCTTCCCTGGGCAGAATTAGCTCACAATGCTCACTATCATGAGTCATCTTCTTCTACTCCATTTTTCACGGTTTATGGACTTCATCCTCGAGTGCTAGTATTTTTCCTGTTACCTGCAAATTCTATTCCATCCTCTGAAACAGCTCTAAGAAAACTTGCAGACGACTGGCGGCAGGTCCGTGAGTCCTTACTCAGAGCCTCTCACAACTATAATATTTGAGCAGATAAGAAACATAGAGCCATTCCTGACCTGAAAATTGGAGACAGAGTATGGCTATCTACCCATAATCTCCGCCTCAGAGTACCTTACATGAAGTTGCTTCTCGATTCATCGGTCCATTCAAAATCTCGAAAGTAATCAACCCTGTTTCCTACAAACTTCAGTTGCCAGAGTATTTCAAGGTACCAAACAACTTTCACATTTCCCTTCTAAAACCGCTGGTGTTGAACAGATTTTATTCTCCTAAAGCTGGTTCACCCCCCCCCCCCCCCATTCTGACTGAACAAGGTGAGGAAAACGAAATAAAGGCCATCGTTGACATAATCATCTGCTACGGCCCTGAGGAGAGGTCTTGGATCAAAGCCTCTGATGTTCATGCTCCCGCCTTAGTCAAAAAATTCCATCAGAAATTTCCTGCTAAGCCCCATGTTTGGTGTCCAGTAGCCACCCTTCGAGGGGGGGTACTGTCACCAGTGGGGGTCTTAGTCCTTTTTACACCACTCGGCGGTACCATATCACCGTACATCTCCCTTTTGGTCGAAGGCAGCATTCTATCCTGGGACAAGTGTGACTTCTGTCTGCAGTACTGGAGGCTGCCATCTTGGGTGAAACATTTGCTTTACATCCTACTGAGTCTGAACATCTGGGGGTAAATGTATCAATATGCAGGTTCTTCAACACCCGCGTGTTCAGCCTCTTCCACGATTAAATTCAAGCGGCGCTGCATTGTAAAGGGAAGTTAACCCTTTACAATGCAGCGCCGCTTGAAATTTAATCGCGGAAGAGGCTATACACGCGGGTGTTGAAGAACCCGCATATTGATACATTTACCCCCTGATCTCATCCACCAATTGACTTCCTCTACAGACTATAAGAGTCTCCTCCTACACTCACCAAATTGCCAGTGCAACACTTTCCTAGTTCCTGATTCCAGACTCCCACAGTTGCTGTTGGTTGCTGCTTTAATCTTGTCTGCTGTATACAGATGTTGCCCATCATCCTTCTTGTGAATTCAGCTTCACCCTGTTTCCTGTTCTATGGATTTCTACCATTAACTCTCTGGGTGAGTTCAGTTTCATAGTGTATGCTGTTATATGGACTTTTACCATTAACCCTCTGAGTGAGTTCAGCTTCGTCGTGTATGCTGGTTTATGAACTGCAAACCATTAACCCTTTGTGTGAATTCAGATTCATTCTGCCTGCTTAAATAAATAATTTGATTATTTATTCCTTGTGTGTACAGATTCTAGCTGTTATATTCTGTGTGGATCCTCCTCTCATCAATTTATTCCTGTCACTCCTACTGGCTGTCTGGGATAGTAGGTTGTTGTTCTGAGTCATCCACTTTCTGAAGCCATTTCTGTGTCTCGGGGTACCGACTTCCAGTTCCAGGCCTAAACCATGTTCTGAGTTCTGAGTTCTGAGTTGTCCATTGCCAGTTCCAGGCTTAGTCTGTTAAGGAGGTTGCCATCCCTGTATATTCTCTGCCTGAGTTCTGAGTCTTCCCAGTCCCAGTTGCGGTACTATATTTGCCTGAGTCTCCGAGTTAGTGGAGGTACTGAGTCTCTGGTTGTGGGTTCAGGTCCCATCTGTTCCTTCGTCCAGGTTCCAGTCCATCAGCTCCAGATTTCAGGCATTTATTTCAGTATGGAGTCCAGTCCAACATTCCTCCTCCTAACTTCCAGTATACGGGATTCAAGCAAGCTCTATGAGCAAGACATTCATTCGGCCTCCCAATTTCCACTACACTCCTGCCACAGCTAACCCCAGGGGTCCCGAGACGGATCCCAGAAACCCTATTGCCATGACATCTAAAATGGTAAAAACACCATAACCACAAGTTTGTAAAGACAATAAAGAATATTTGGTTCAGCATAAAATTTCTTCTGTTTACAAATATCTAGTACAGTAAAGACTGCACTTTCATTTCTTTAGCTTCACTAAAGAAAACAATACTGATAAATAATATCATAATTTCATACAGTCTGAGACTTATTAATAAGAAATAATTAAATAATAATAATTCAGCAATGACAGCATAAAAATGTACTCCTAATTTTTTTTTTAATATAATTTGCTTCACCATGCAACTGCCCCAGTCTATTCATCATATGACCAATCCAAGGCAGGGCCAATATATAAACTCTGGTTATATTATTATATCTTACATTACTCTAGCATTACTGGTGCAGAGAATACAACTATTGAATATCGGTCACTTCATCGTTCTTGAAGCATAAAAAAGGCATATGAAAGTAATAACTTAAAAATGTAGTATACAACTCCAAATTTAGTCATGAATATAATTGTTACTTGCAACTACCAGAAGCACATCTGTTTCTCTGTGATGTGTTTGTACTATATGTTGATGCTATTATGATTTACTGAATTTAAATGATTGCTATGCAATTATATCCACCCATGTGTCTGGTCAACATTTTATAAACACATTAAGGATAATTGTGAAGCAAACTCTAAAACAATATTGAGAATCATAATAAATGGTGTGCTGTGTAATACACATTATTACCATTTCTCTAGAGAGCAGTTGACTTTTGCGTAGTTGTCCAACTGTGGAGTTTAATTTTGCATGTGGTCCAGATGACTCTGAAATTGTTACACAAACGAGTTGTGTTTTAGTAAATAGAGTTCTAATTAACCCAGCATACAATGTAGCTAGCGAGAATACAAACTAAATCTTGAGGCTTGGTTTATTTATTTGCTTTTGTGAACCATGTTGTATATTTGTGAATGAATAAATCAAAGGTAAGTGCATGTGTACAATTTCAAAACTAGAGTTCAGTCAACATCTGCGCTGTGTGTTCATGTTTAGCATGAACGATGGTCATCAGTTTGCTGCAAAGAGAAGCCTTAGGTACTAAACATTATAGATAAAGACCATAAAATTCTTACAGCCTCACAATGGAAACAATACATATATAGAAAGGTGTGCCTCTCCCTTCCTTTCAAGTTCATGCTCGTAATCATAAAAATGGGTTCAATTACACAAAAGTAGGCATGTGACATGACAAAATGCATTTGCCCTACATTATTGCAAGCTAAGTAAATAAATGAGCTTGAATGGCCAAGGTCGTAGCTTAGAACCAACCAATAAGCAGAAGCTTAGACACACATGAAACACTGGGTGATTACAGTGCAACAATAAGACTGTAGTTGATTTGTGTAGATCCTGCACCTTATCAAGCGTCCCTTGTCAGCTGCTGTTAATATGCAGTATTATGTCTTCATCTTTCTAATTAATGTTTGGTCATTTTGGATATTGTTTAAGATTTGATGATCATACACATTGAAGTTACACCACTGGTCTGTTTTATTTGGGCAGTGGAGATGATACCCTATAATGTGCTCTCTGTGATTCTATATGGACGATACAAATCTAACTTGACACTTGATTTGTACAGTGTGATTTATTTTATTTTCTTACATAGGAGTTTAAGAAAACTTTTGAAGTGTTCATATAACATTCGTGCACTGATGTTTAATGTGACGAGATTAAGGTAGGATAGCAATTTAGAGAACGCTAAAATCAACAATCCTCTGACACTAGCCATCTACCTGGCTGTAATATTATGCGCCAACATGGCGCATGATATTATGTAATCCAAAAAAAGAGAGAGAGAGACAGCATCAAATTTTGGAATTAATTTTGTTTTGGATGGGGGTCTGGGCAGAGTAGCAGTTTAGGGGCCATTTCTGATCTCCACAAGGATAGGCTATCCTGAACTCTACAGACTCTTGGGGACCCCAGTTAAGTTATATTCTGCATTTATAATTAAGTTATTGAACTCCAAACAAATCAGAATTTTCAGTTTTGTGCGGGATTATCTTTTAAGCCCAGAGTTTGAAAAATTGGCAATAATATTTTCAATTATGATTTTGTGATCTCTATAATTTGTAAAATAGCAGAAGGTTATGTTTGGTTATGAGCTATTTTCCTCTGGTAGGTGAACTGCACATAACTCAACGCCAATCCATCTACAGCGTTAGGGTGTACATGTAGGGCTGTAAATAAAACAAACAATAAATAATCTTATTCCATATAACTGTGCTCAGAGTGACCACATAGAAACTCAATTGAATACAATAGTGTCCAATTCAAATTATCAGCAGCTCCTCCTCTCCACTGCTTTTCGAAAGGCAACCAAAATGAGGGAAAAGGGCGCCCACAGTCTAGTAAATTATGTACCATCCATTACTGATAATCTAATTGAAAGCAACATACATTTTTCAAGATTATATTATGCTTATCTGTTGGTATATTCTTTTAACACATTTAGGGGCGTATTCAATTGTTCCTCCGGCCGCCGGAAAAACGAGCTCTCTAAAACTATTACCGTTAATACGGTAATTACCCGCTGAACTTCATCTCGCAGCTCCCTGAGCTGCGAGATGAAATTCAGCGAGTAAACTACCGTATTAACGGTTTTTATGCACAATATTACCGTATAAACGGTAATAGTTTTAACGCACTCGTTTTTCCGGCGGCGCCCGGAGGAACAATTGAATACGCCCCTTAGTCTGTTATAATTTCTCCTCAATTACACCTTTAGGGAGGTTATGAAGTCAAATCAATTGTTTATATCCATTGTTTCTTACGGTTCTTATTCACCAAGAGTCCTTATGGCTCAGTTATTGATCCAGACATATTATTTCTTCATGTATTGTTCGTTTATCTCATATATCTCACTTGATACCAAGTCATGCACTTCAGACACAGTATCATTCATTCATACATGCCAGGTGAAGTTGTTGTGATTAATTAAGCTTACTGGGGCCAGGGAAGCTGTAGCATCTCCTAGCTGCCAAGTCCCTACATGTGGTCCATTTCTCTCCCTAAAACTGAAAGGTCTGTATCTTAAAGGTGCGTTGCTCTCTCACATATTATGCACGTCAATAGGCTCCGCCCCCTGCTAGGAATTGCCGTCACCATGCCCCTTCCTACCTCCTGTCACATGACAAGCTGACAGGTATGGATGTATCATTATTTGCTATCGCTATTTTCTTACATCAGGATTTTATATTATTTATCATTACATCGTCTTTTACTGTGTTTATTATTCCTGACTTAATTCTGACCATTATATAAAGTAAATTCCAGTTTTATCCTAAAATAGTTTCCCATCCCTTTATTCGTTTATTCAGCAAAGATTTTTAATATGCATTCCCTGTTAATGTGCCAACTATTATAAGTGATCTCATCACTTTACACATTATCTTCACAAGTTAAACCAATCCCACTGACCTTTACATAGGCAAATAAAGGGGATTTTAATTCGAACCATAGTTATACGCTGTGCTGATAGCACCCTACCAGTTCAATGAGCCACTTGTTGTTTCTATCAGACTGGTCAGAGACAACATTCATGTCTGTTGATCTCAGTATTACCTAATGTCATTCCCCAATTAGTTCAATACCCTAAACCTCAACTCACAACTGAAAATGTGCTAAAACCAAATATACAGTGATTATAATTGCGAAATTATTATTTATTAAATAAAATAAAAATATATAGTTTTGTTTTTTATGTGTTTTATTTTATTTTTTGATTGGTAAATTACAAATATGTGCGTTATAATAATACCTACTTATTATTTCTTGCAGAAACAGTAAGATCTATTTTTTATTATTAAAAGTAAAACTCATTTAAAAGTGCCTATTATTCTAAAGTGGTGGGTTGATGATGTGATGGAATATTTATAATCTTCACGTTTATGTATTCTCTCATGTAAGATATAGCCACTATATTTCTATATTTCTCTCCATATTGCATTATTAATCATTAAAGTCCAGATCCTATATCTATCCAGTTCCCAAATCTAACTGAATAGAACTAATTATTTACAGGATCAATATCTTTTTATGCAACTTTTACTAATCATATATTTTTTATATTAATTCCAATAAAAAATAATGGATTAAGGGATGTTGGATTAACTAATTTAATGTGCAGTCACAATACCTAGGGGAGCACACCAAAGACCCAATATGACATGAAATTTGCCCAAAGGAAAATTAATATCCACCCCTTACCTCTTAGATCCCAATTAATGTTAGTCAGAGTTGTAGGAAAATAACTATTATGCACATAATGTGTTATCAAATGTAACAAGTGGGAAATGTACTGCTGTGCTGCCAGTTTATCTAGTGGCAATAAAAATTCACCTGTCACCACGGTCTATAAATATAATATCACCGGGCAGCTGAGCAGTACTCAACTTCCTATGTTATATGCGTGACATGGCTAGCCGGTTAAGGCATGTGCGGTGCAACTGAAAACCCACTTAGTGGACACTTTTTTTTTTTTTAAATAAAAAAACAATATTTAAAATTAATTAAAAATATTTTAAAAAATGAAAAAGATGTTTCAAAATAATTGCTGAATGAAAAAATGTTTCTTAATATAATAAAGCATTATTTCTTAGCCCTGCAAAATAATACCTCCACTTAGGGCAAACTTGGATCGTTAATAACTACATTTGTGCCACTTTGCAACAAGGAAACATATGCTCTGAGAGGAATGGATCTGAAGCGTATTTCTGTTTCTGTATTTAATATAGAACACACAGGAAGTCATCTGTTTAGTATTTTTATACCAGTATGCTTAATCAGATCCATATGATACTGGCATTGTATAAACTACTTCAACTATCTCAATTTATTTTGTAAACATAGTGCAAGATAATTTAAAGAAACGTCTAAAAATATGCTGTTACTGTTTGGGAATCACACAAAGCCCAAATGTAAAGGAGATATCCAGATCGGAAAGCAAATTTCACTCAAGGCATAGTTATTATTTACCGCACAGTCACACATAGCGGCCTTATGGGGAGTTGGACTCAAGTTCAAAACAGAAACGCAAAATGCACATTTTGTATTGCATATGCCCAGTAAAAAAGAAATTTGTCTATGATTAATCTGATAAAGCAGACTCTATACTAGCTAGAAAGCTCCGGAGGAAGATGGCCCTAAGTCACATTGATAAAATTTCTAGCTCACAAACGGGGGTAGTCACATATGATCCCATGGCGATTGTCCAGACGTTTCAGGAATTTTATTCCTCTCTTTATAATCTCTCCCCGCCACCTCCCCCTCAAAGTGTCCACATAGTGCCTACCTTAGACGAATATTTAGCCACCACCCCCCTACCCAGGCTTACTCCGCTTCATCTTGAGTCCCTGAATGCGGACATCACTCTGACTGAGGTATTGGCAGCCATAAAATCAATGAAAGCCTCCTCAGCTCCAGGCCCTGACGGTTTCACGCCACAATACTACAAGAAGTTTGCCCCGGTCTTGGGCCCCCACTTGGCATCTTTCTTTAACGAGATTTTGGAAGGAGCATCATTCGATACTGCCACTACAAGAGCTAACATCATTGTTATACCGAAGCCAGGGAAGGACCCATCCCTTTGCTCTAGCTACAGACCAATATCCCTCCTCAATGTAGATCTTAAAATTTATGCAAAAATCTTGGCCTCCAGGCTGAATCCCGTCCTCCCCTCCCTCGTCCATCCCGATCAGGTGGGATTTATCCCGGGGCGCCAAGCCCCTGACAACACTAGGAGATCAATTGATTTGATCCATACAATTCACAAGGGTAGGCTCCCCTCTCTACTCATGTCACTAGATGCGGAGAAAGCGTTCGACCGCATTTCCTGGTCGTTTATGGACGGGGTGTTGGGTGTGATGGGTTTCTCAGGTAAATTCATTACTGGCATTTCAGCCCTGTACCGCTCCCCGTCAACCACAATCTCCACAAATGGTCTGACCTCGACCCCCTTCACTATTGCCAATGGCATGTGGCAGGGTTGCCCCCTTTTTCCACTCATTTTTGCCCTTATTATAGAGCCACTAGCAGTCAGAATTTGGGCTAATCAGCAGATAACAGGCATCCCGGTAGGTAGATTCTCTTGCAAGATAGCATTATATGCAGATGACGTCCTGTTGACTATTACAAACCCGATGTCTTCCGTCCCTCCTCTTTTGGAAGAATTGGACCTCTATGGCCATTTCTCAGGATATAAGGTATAACTGACAAAACAGAAGTCCTGGACTTTTACGTTTCCCCAGCTGATAAAGTGCTATTGGAAAGTTCCTTCCCATTCAATTGGCGTCTCCAAAAAATTAAGTATCTTGGGGTATATCTGACTAAACATCCCCACCAGCTCTTTCAGGCTAATTTCCCCCGCATTCTAGATCAAGTAAAGTCGGATCTGAATTCTTGGTCGCAACTATATATTTCTTGGATAGGTCGTATTAATGCGGCCAAGATGAATATACTCCCTAGGCTCCTCTATCTTTTTCAAACCCTCCCCATCCATGTCCCCCCGTATGTTTTTAAGTTTCTCCATTTTCATGTGTCTAAATTCATTTGGTCTGGTAAGCGCCCCCGAGTTCCTTTTAAGCTACTACAGAGGTCCCCGCGGGGAGGAGGATTGGGAATCCTTGATTTCCGACGCTATTACCTCTCCGCCCAACTTGCTAAATGCGTTCTCTGGTGTAGTGCAGCACCCTCTAGGGTCTGGGTCAAGATTGAGGCTGAAAGTCTGGGCATGCTATCCTTATCCACTCTCCTATAGCTCCCAAGGGCCCGTCGCCCAAAACGTGCCTTACTCTATCCGGTCATATCACACTCCCTGGCGATCTGGGACTCATCTTCTGAGAAATTCGTCCTTTCCCCTCGTCCCTCTCCGCTAATACCACTGTTTAACTCTTCTGACTTTGCCCCGGGCCTTTCTCCCAAAGTGTTTTTCTCTTGGACCTCACAAGGGGTTCATTTTTTGAATGACCTCACCTCCACAGCAGTGTTCCCTTCATTTGCTGATATACAATCCCGATTGGACATTCCCAATAAATTCTTTTACCAATTTCTCCAGCTCCATCACTATCACCACACAGCTAAAATTTGCCTTTCTTCCCGTCCCCTTACCACGTTTGAAAATTTGTGCCTCCGCCAGTCTTCTACAAATGGCCTTATCTCAACACTATACCACGAACTTGCCCCGCCTACTTCCGATATTGGAGATTCACATGAACTGGCCTGGGAACGTGATATTGGTGAAACTCTTCTGAGCGAGGAATGGTCAGAGATATATGAGAATGTTGCCTCCAGTTCAATCTGCGTTAAAATTAAAGAGAATGTCTACAAGGTGCTGTACCGATGGTATTATGTTCCCTCCCGGATTCACAAAATTCTCCCAGACTCTTCTGATCGTTGTTGGCGGGGGTGCTCCCATGAGGGTAACTTTATCCATATATGGTGGACTTGTCCCAAACTGACAAATTTTTGGGCAGAGATTAAACAGCTGATCCAATCGGTACTTCATATAGTTGTACCACTAGAACCTAAATTTTTCCTCCTGCCCTTGGGGGAGCCCACGGCGACTCGACACCAGAATAAGCTGCTTAGACATATCCTGTTGGCAGCCACCTGCCAAATCGCAGCAGACTGGCGGCAGCAGACTCCCCCATCGCTCCAGGCTATCATTAATAGAGTTTGGCAGGTTCAACGGTTGGAGTATATGACCAGCATCATTAATAGGTCCTCTAGATCGTTCACTAAGGTGTGGGACCCATGGCTCTTGTACTTTCAGGCTTATCCCCCTTTCATGTGACGTCATACCTCCTCTAGCCCGTCCTTTTTCTACTAACCTTTCCTCTCCCCTTCTTCTTCACTCCCCCGCTCTACTATATGCTAGTCTCTTTTCCTCTTTCCCTGCTCTGTTTTTCTCGCTTTCACAACATTCTTCTTTCTCTTTCTCCTCCTTTTAAAAAAAACAAAAATCTTTCTCTGGTCATTCTCAAACACATTAAACTTGATACCATTGCATTGTTTATATTTGTTGGTACGCTGGACATATCTCATGTTCTCTCTTGTTGTAAATGCCCGTTTACTTCTTTTTGTCTTTTTTATGCGTGGATTGTACTATTGTTTGACCTTGCAAAAATAAAATTAAAAAAAAAAAGAAAAAAAAAGAAATTTGTCAGTCTGTATACACATTGAGATGAATCTGACCTTTGCTCTACAATATATGTAGAGAGGCGGGATTGGATTGGGTAGGGGCGGACTAGCGTAACCCAAGTACAGTCAGAGTGTTACTGTATAGAGCTGTATGGGTTCCCCCTACCATAGCACCAACCAGCCCTAGGCTGGTCAGCATGCGGCTAACTCTCCTTGGCAGTACCCTTAGGAATAACCAGCCTGTGCTGATAGGGTCAGTGGGCAACTATGAAAATGTAGAGCGTGGAATATTCAAAACACGTTGCAATAACATGACGTGGTTTCTATTACTGTGCCATTAAGGAGAACACATGCACTAACACACTGGCCTACATGGCGTTCATAAATTAAAGCAACATTAAGCCTAAGAATAAGTTACTCCACTATGAACAATCATCTTGTAAGATTTTCAGCTATATACATTATGTAAAACGTCCAATGTTTACAATCTCATCATCGCTGCTGTAATTTTCCAGTAATTTTCTATTTAAGTAAATGATCCCTGTAGCAGAAAATTCCACCAGTAGTGGTTTTCTAATTCACGGCTGTGAGGTTTTCTCTTGGATAACAGACATTTGGTGGACCACAGACATTTACTAAAGTGATGAGTTAAGTCTCCATCACCACAACCTCAGACTGCAAATTAATATAAATTTGTCATATGAACTTTTTCAGCCAGGACAATCTTGTCAATCTTGATGGGATTGTTTAGTTTTCATGTAAAAACGATAAAATATTTATTTTATAGACCAAAAAATCTACAATGTATTCAATTTAAAAGTAAGTAAAATGTCTCCTCCAGTGAGATAGCAGGACAGGGCTTCTAAAATACCCAAAAAATATATTAGTGCATGGTACGGGGAAAGTGTATGGAGGCATCCAATGTGGAATGAAGTAAGAAGTAAGAAGTAAGAGAGAATTCTATTACTGCTTCTTCAAAAACTTCTAAGGACGTATCAGGGACTGCAGAGAAAACGAAGAGAGCAGGTGGTGTCTTAGGGAGTATATTTACTAAACTGCGGGTTTGAAAAATAGGAGATGTTGCCTATAGCAACCAATCAGATTCTAACTGTAATTTTGTAGAATGTACTAAATAAATGATAGCTAGAATCTGATTGGTTGCTATAGGCAACATCTGCACTTTTTCAAACCGGCAGTTTAGTAAGTATACCCCTTAGTATGGACAATGTAGCATACTCATAGTATTTAAATAATAAAAAAGTGGTGATGATAGGCAATGGCAGGTTTCTGGAATTGGATGAAATGCACTTTACAAATGTGTGATTGTCGCATCAAAATGTATTCAGACATTTCTACCGATCTATCACTTAAGAGCCACCACTTTTATTAAATAAATCATTGAAACGAGGGAACATCGGTAGAAATGTTGAAACTATTCCAGGCGGTCAAACCAATCTCGAAATTCATTTCTGGCTCGACTACCATGGTGTCCCTTTTCATAACTGTACGCAGCACGCAGTTTAAAAAAAACGTTAAAAGAAAATTAAACATGTTGACGAAAAAATATGAGCAAAGCAAACAGGTTTAATCACGTTCAAGCTGATTCTCACAAGATCAAGTTGGTTCCAGGTTAAATGTCTACATTTTAACATTTCATAAATAACAAACGCAAGTTGCAATTTTCAAACTACAAAAATTGAATCAGCATATGTTGGAGATCGTGCTGCAAACTTGTATGAGACCGCCGAACTGGTGAAATTGGGTTCAGAATTTTTGAACATCTCTATTTTTTTATTTTTGTTTCTTATTTTTTTTCTTATTATTGCTTACCTATGGTCAATAGTTTGAGTTTAACATTCCTCTCCCCACAGTAATATGATAAATGTATGTTTTGGAAAATGCTCACAATGCAAATATGATGTGAAAAGCAGATGGCATTTCATAAACATGCATTGTTTATTTTATCTGTGTTAAAATTAACTAACACCAGATGTCAACATTTTAGAATGAAAACTATGATTGCAATCAATTTTTTGTAGTTATATTTTTCTTGTGTTTTTTGTGTGATTGATAACATTTAGAGGTAGTAATATAAGACAGAGTGTCTGAGCTATATAGCTGGATTGTACTTAGCCATTCTTTCTGGCCCGCTGATATATGCTGCATTATCAGAACTCATGGCGCTAGCTCTTGTAAAATTGCATTCATTGCATTCAGTGCTAAGAACACTTGTCTGCATTATAACATTGCAGAGAGGTGCTGGTAGTACTGCATGATCCCTGAACCTCCTCACAGGGCACATGTGACATTGTAGCACTGCATGATCCCTGAACCTCCTCACAGGGCACATGTGACATTCTAACACTGCATGATCCCTGAACCTCCTCACAGTACACATGTGACATTGTAGCACTGCATGATCCCTAAACCTCCTCACAGGGCACATGTGACATTGTAGCACTGCATGATCCCTGAACCTCCTCACAGTGCACATGTGACATTGTAGCACTGCATGATCCCTGAACCTCCTCACAGGGCACATGTGACATTGTAGCACTGCATGATCCCTGAACCTCCTCACAGGGCACATGTGACATTGTAGCACTGCATGATCCCTGAACCTCCTCACAGTACACATGTGACATTGTAGCACTGCATGATTCCTGAACCTCAGGGCACATGTGACATTGTAGCACTGCATGATCCCTGAACCTCCTCACAGTGCACATGTGACATTGTAGCACTGCATGATCCCTGAACTTCCTCACAGTGCACATGTGACATTGTAGCACTGCATGATCCCTGAACCTCCTCACAGGGCACATGTGACATTGTAGCACTGCATGATCCCTGAACCTCCTCACAGTGCACATGTGACATTGTAGCACTGCATGATCCCTGAACCTCCTCACAGTGCACATGTGAAATTGTAGCACTGCATGATCCCTGAACCCAGTGTCGGACTGGGGCATGAAGGGCCCACCGGGGAACTGCAATGCTAGGGGCCCACCAGAGGGGGTGTGGCCAGTCATCATAGAGGCGAGACTAGACGCTAGAGGGGGAGTGGTCAGCCCACGAAGGACAGCTAGCACCATAGTGTAGTATATAAAGAATGCAGTGTGTGTATAAAGAGTACACAGTCTGACCTGCCCCTTAGATTGGGCAGAACAGTCACCATAAATCGGTATTGTCCCACTAGACCAGGCTTGGCTAACCTGTGGCACTCCAGGTGTTGTGAAACTACAAGCCCCAGCATGCTTTGCCAATATATAGCAGCTTATTGCTGGAAGGGTGTGCTGAGACTTGTAGTTTCACAACACCTGGAGTGCCACAGGTTAGCCAAGCCTGCACTAGACTCAGAATTTTTGACAGACTGTCCTACCTGTTGTTGTCACTTTTACCACCTGCAGCTGCTGGTTTCTTTAGTTGCTGCTTGTCTGGATCTTGGAATGTTGAGGGCCCTATTTGGAAAAAATAATGGGTACATTTAGAAGATTCCAACCAGCCCTGGCATTAAATCAATAGGACCAACAATTAATACTTAGGCCTTCCTCCAGCCACAACATTAAAGTTATAGTATTCCCATTTAATAAACCTATTTCCCTCCCCCCAGACAGCCCCTGCAATAAATCGCATTTATGTATAATACGTATAATAAATATACCTATTTCCCGCAACCGTCACTGCCATTAAATAATTCATATTCACATTTAATTAAAAGCCCCCAAACCACCCCATCTTAAATTAAATTGTCCCACCTTCACCCTACAAAGAAAATAGCACCCATTATTTAGCTACCACCTACCACACACACATTACATTGCCACAAGCCCGCTGTGCCATCACACACACATTACTGTGCCCCTTAATCACCATGCTGGGCCTCCTTATGATCAGACTGCGCCCTCCATGCTGTTTTTGCCCCCCCTTCATCACCCTGTGTCATGCTGCTTTTGTTTCCCCCTTCTCCTGGCCCCCCTTAACTCTGCCATCATGCTCCCCCTTCACTCTGCCTTCATGCTCCCCCTCCACTCTGCCTTCATGCTCCCCCTCCACTCTGCCTTCATGCTCCCCCTCCACTCTGCCTTCATGCTCCCCCTCCACTCTGCCATCATGCTCCCCCTTCATGCTCCCCCTTCACGCTCCCCCTCCACTCTGCCATCATGCTCCCCCTTCACTCTGCCTTCATGCTCTCCCATCATGCTCCCCCTTCATGCTCTGCCATCATGCTCCCCCTCCACTCTGCCATCATGCTCCCCCTTCACTCTGCCATCATGCTCTCCCATCATGCTCCCCCTTCATGCTCTGCCATCATGCTCCCCCTCCACTCTGCCTTCATGCTCTGCCTTCATGCTCCCCCTCCACTCTGCCATCATACTCTGCCTTCATGCTCCCCCTTCATGCTCCCCCTTCATGCTACCCCTCCACTCTGTCTTCATGCTCTGCCTTCATGCTCCCCCTTCATTCTGCCTTCATACTCTGCCATCATGCTCCCCCTCCACTCTGCCTTCATGCTCCCCCTTCATGCTCTGCCATCATGCTCCCCCTTCATGCTCCCCCTTCACGCTCTGCCTTCATGCTCTGCCTTCATGCTCTCTTCTTTCTTCCATTCCCTCACTTACCTTTTCTATCTGATTCTTTATTCTCTTCTGTCTTCTGTCTTCTGTCTGCGGCGCTCCTCACTGAATGTCGGGCGTGATGACGTCACGCCCGGCATTCAGTGCGCACGGAGCCAGCGCCGCAGACACGCAAGGTTTTTTTTGTTTTTTTTTGTCTTCAGTTACTCGCTCCCCCACCAACGAAGAGGGGAGCGATCAGGGTCGGGGCCTACCGGGGGATAGACCGGTCCCCCGGCGGGCCAGTCCGACCCTGCCTGAACCTCCTCACAGTGCACATGTGACATTGTAGCACTGCATGATCCCTGAACCTCCTCACAGTACACATGTGACATTGTAGCACTGCATGATTCCTGAACCTCAGGGCACATGTGACATTGTAGCACTGCATGATCCCTGAACCTCCTCACAGTGCACATGTGACATTGTAGCACTGCATGATCCCTGAACCTCCTCACAGTGCACATGTGACATTGTAGCACTGCATGATCCCTGAACCTCCTCACAGTGCACATGTGACATTGTAGCACTGCATGATCCCTGAACCTCCTCACAGTGCACATGTGACATTGTAGCACTGCATGATCCCTGAACCTCCTCACAGTGCACATGTGACATTGTAGCACTGCATGATCCCTGAACTTCCTCACAGTGCACATGTGACATTGTAGCACTGCATGATCCCTGAACCTCCTCACAGTGCACATGTGACATTGTAGCACTGCATGATCCCTGAACCTCCTCACAGTACACATGTGACATTGAGGCACTGCACATGTGACATTGTAGCACTGCATGAACCCTGAACCTCCTCACAGTGCACATGTGACATTGAGGCACTGCACATGTGACATTGTATCTCTGCATGATCCCTGAACCTCCTCACAGTGCACATGTGACATTGAGGCACTGCACATGTGACATTGAGGCACTGCATGATCCTTGTACCTCCTCACTGTGCACATGTGACATTGAGGCACTGCATGATCCCTGTACCTCCTCACTGTGCACATGTAACATTGAGGCACTGGGAGGACGCTCAATCACTTCTGTCAGGAAATTCAGTGGTCACTCAGAACTATGGGTGATTCACTGTATTTTATAAAAGCACTAACAGAATGGTCCCAGAATCTCCAGACTTCACAAATGATGTGGGTGTGACCAGAGGAAATGCAGATACTGACAATAGGTAAGTGGCTGGTTATGGAATATTTTCTGTGCAACATGGATGGCAAGGTTAGGATCTATGTGCTACATGGCTGGTGCTGTGGGGTCTCTGTAAAATGTCTATGACAATTTTTACCTTAATCTGGAATTAAGTTCCTCTCTTTCTAGTTAAATGTATTACAGATTTTGCTGCAGCCACATAAAAAATAATTCTATGAATTCAGATGACTTTAAACAATGTTTGAAAGCGAAGCCAATCATTGTGGACCCCTCTTCCACCCTAATAAAAAAAACACATAATTTTTATTGGCATCAAATTAAAACTAATTACTGTTGCCTCTCATCTCACATAACGCCAAGGCAATCGGCATGCATCCAGACCACTGCAGCAACCAGGGTATCCATAGATTGAAGCCAAAGAAACTTCTAAATAAACTAAACGTTCTGCTAATGAGTGGGTCTATTGATTAAGTGGGTGAGGCCAAGCCCCTTTATATGTGCCATCCCTTACTACTTCTCCACTACTAACTAACGCCAGGGCTCTCTGCGCTTAATGCATCCCACATGTATAAAATAAATACATGGAAATAAATGAGCCAATAAATAAATGTTTGTCATATATAAATAAAAAATTATTATTATGCAGAATGAAAATAAAACGTAAAACAAGGAAATCTAGAATGCTGATATTTCTGTGTCCTCATCTCATTTACATACGTAAGCCATTAACATTAGAAAATAAAAGCAGAAAACTAAAAAGCATTTGCAAAACAGATGTAAGTGTACCCTGTTGGATTAGTATGTTCCAGGGGTGTGATGTGTTGCTTATTGTTTCATTCCTGGTTGGTGTTGTCTGGCCGTCTGGCCTCCTGGACTCGGGTGTAGTACCTATTAATGATACTGACTAGCCCGGCATGGACTACGACGGCATGAGGATTCCAAAGAAGTACTACTCCGACTTACCATGATCCAGATGACTTCATGTGATGACCCGATGTCCTGCCGACTGTGGAAAATGACGTCACGTGAAAACATGACTCCTCTTAAAGCGGCGATGGACGGACCCGGGTGTCATTCATGTAATGTATTAATTTAGAGGTTAGGGTTAGCGGTATTCGGGTTAGAAGTTAAGGTTAGGGTTAGGATTCGGAGTTAGGAGGTAAGGTTAACCCTAACCCTAATCCAAACTCCTTACCCTAATTTTAACCCCTAACCCGAATACCCCTAACCCCTAAAACAATACTTGAATAAATTAAAATGAGATCCATTGCATCTAACAGTTCTTACCCTGGCAGATAAGGGAGACCATTCAAGACTAATGTCTCGGTCGAATTTAAGATCATTCCCATCGATATAGCATGAGTAAGATTGTGAAGCCCGAAAGCCTGAGTGTAATGATAGTGTTCGGCTACCAGCAACCTTTGTGTTATGTATGAGAGGGGAAAAACACTTGACATTGGTCATTCAAAGGATCTGTTGAACAGAATAATGTAAAGACCAAAGGTCAGAATGTTATTATTGATTTATTTGCAACTATCAAGTTTGTTCTGGAGCAGTTCAATAAAGAAGTGATCTTTATTGAGATAACTTCTAGTGCCCATTATTACAACGACTTTGAACTGTGCATTGTACCTGGGTCACTAACAACTAAACTCTCATGTCCAAGGGTCCCAGTCCGCTCATTAACACACAGAGCCCGGGAGCAAGAGGAAGGTATAAATGTGGAGAGACATATGGATTAACTTGCTAATGTTGTCGCTACAACTTTAACTGCTCTCTCAGTTGATATATGTTCTAATCAATGGTCGCAGTGGAAACTTAGAGGTGAGGGTATGGAATATATAAGTAAATGGAATTTGATAGTTTTACAGTGAAAGCAAAAGGGGTACTGGCGGTAGGGCACACCAACATACACCAGCACACTTTGACCACTGGTTGTAACTAAACTCAGCTGGTTATTCAACACACAGTTAAATGGCTCATTACCAGGAGTTGTCTCCAGCTGGAGGCCTCCGATTCCATTCCCAATTGTGTCTTAGGTGCAATCACCTCAAGCTCCCAATAAGACAGGGCTGCCGACTCAGCAAGTTCCTCTCTAGTATGGCGGCTGTTGCTGTTCTGGATCTCTTCTCCAGTAAGGAACGCTGTCTACCTCCTTCTCTGTCACTGCTCCCATCTTAAGAGACAGAAATGGTGGCTTCAGAGCGGTAGATATCCTATTTGCTTCCATAAGTCTCTGCAGCTGGAGCTGCTGGGATATGTACTTTCCCAAGCAGTTCATTTCAGACAAACTCCTCAGGCCCCTGGGGCTGTTATGGTTTTGTTTGCCCATTAACAGCTGTTGCTGCTGGTATCTGGCATACAGTGGCCAGAACTCAGGCAGGAAACTCATTTAACGCTGTTTTACCCACTATATCTGCAAGCATCTACTACTCTTTCCGTTAATTATTTTCTAACTCTTCCGCCACCAGTTTATGGCCGTGTCCCCTTGCTCTAGAGCTTGGCTTATTCTAGAAAATAATTGATTATTATTATTCCTTTTGGGCACAAAAAAATAAGAGAGAAAGATACGGGGATTGTAAAGTAATAATAATTTAACAAATATCACAATGAACAATCACAGTTTGTATTTTAACACTGTATTTAATGGTATACTCTGTATGAATATTATAAGTTATATAATGATATCATATGCAAACTCTTCTGTATGATACACGTAACTATTTACAAAGTGTATTTTCTCCATCTTTATTAATATTAAGAATGTTATTTTTCATTTCGTTTGATTTAGGACTTTTTTTAAACAAACTTTTTTTCTTGCAATTTTCATTTTTAAACATGTTGAATGCAGTAAGTCACCTTATTGCCTGCACAATGTATTTAAATTTCAGTTGATTTCTCTCACCACAAAAATTAGTCACCTACATATATAGATAACTGTTTTTTGGGAGTTTATTTTTTAAATAAACGGTTGCTTTTTGTACATATTAAATGTCTTATTGTTTTCCATCCATTTAAATACATAAAAGTATAAAACATCTTCCTAACACTACGATCAATTGGCTTGATGTGTTTCCTTCCTGTTTGCATTTTATCATAATATGTCTTTTTTGGGTGATTTGAAACCAAATGTCAAAAATAGCATTACAGAGTCATTTAAAATTTCAAAAAAGCAAGAATAAAAGACTGAAAACATATAGTTTAAGTATGCTTTCAATGTAGTTTTACACATAAAAACAGAGATAACACATAAAACATACTTATGGAAATGAGCCCTTTAATTCTGTGAAACACACCCTCTCTTTCTTCCAAGCCTCTATTTCACACTTTGCTTAACTCCTGTAATATATAAATTTTACACAAGATGGTGCTATATTACTTATGTATCTATACCTTGTGTAATAGCACCACCTAGTGGGATGACATTGAACTAAATATTTTTACTTTGTAAAGAGAAAAATGTGTGTTACCGTTATTTTTTTCCATTCAGAAACATGCTATAAACTATTTAAAAAGGCTAAACATCAATACCATAGTACAAAATATGAATAAATGGTGCAAATACATACATTACATTTCTATAATTTAATTTACAGATGAATGGAACTTACTAACTTATGGGTACCCTAATCATAATGTCAGCATGTAGATGTATGTGTGATAATGTATACTGCTTTACACACCATATTACAGTGTAAGCCACAAGTTGCTCCATAACTGTGTAATGACCCTGCTGGTGCCCTTGGGACATACTTCCAAACTTCCTGTGAGTTGGGACAAATGTGCCGGCATGGCAGGACAGTCCCCTCAACTCTAGACTGTGCCACTGTAATAAGGGTATTTGTGGGGCATACTCATGAATACTAGCCATGCAGTGCCTCAGTGATGTCACTGGTTCCTGGCAAATAGATTAGCTGTATGCTGGTCCAGTCCACATAACGGTTGGCTCTACTGTGTATAGGTGACATTAAAGCTCACATTTTAGCTGCATCTAGTATCTCAGTGTCATTGTTATATGATCAGTCTCCTTAACCACTGAGCATCTCTGAGGCACAGTAAATAAGTGCTTGAGAGAGAAAACACATAAATGCAAAACAATGTTTATGCAAGTCAACTACAAATGTTTTGAAATACTGATTTTTTTGTAGTGAGTAAACAAAAATAAACATTTAAAAATCTTCTTTATAATTATTTAATCTACTATCTCTTTGTCTGTTTTGCCCAGTTTGCTTATTAGTTTACTATGTTTGTTCCCAATTGTAAAGCGCTACGGAATATGTTGGTGCTATATAAATAAAAGATGATGATGATCCTATAGTTTATAACTGTCTCAAATCTAAGAATGAAGTGAACCAAATACAATTTTATCCTGCACTTTGAGACCCTCCATTGTTTGGACCCAAATCTTGGTTTCCATCTCATTTCTTCTGCAACCCATTTTCTGTTCCATTTTACAAAAATTATTTATTTCACTGATTTATTTAGCGGCTGCTATGGGACCAGGCATTGAAAGAGCGCCCAGTCCATGTCTATTCGCTGCAGGAGCCTTCAGAGTGGTGAGTAAATTAAAATAATTTTGCTTTGTGGTTCCAGTGACTTCACGTTACCCTTGTGGTTCACACCTGACAAAAATAATTCATGTATTGATGTACAGAGATGCATTGTCTCTGTAACTCTGTATAACATCAGAAACACGCTGATGACTGCCTTTCCCATATAAGTATGAACATGGGATGTCTACATGCCATTCAAAGATATTTGTGAATATTCCAGGACTACTGTAGAAAGGGTAAAATAATCTCAGGAGTTTCAAATAAACGTTTATCTAGTTGACTGGATGTGAAAAAGAGAATTATTATTATGGTTGATTTGTAAGGCACCACAGTGCTCTGTAACGCCGTACAGTAGGAAAAACAGAACATATATAAAACAGGGACATAGAAGGTAAACAAAATAAATAGAGACATGAAAACAAAGGCTAGGGAGGACCCTACACATTAGAAAGTTTACATTCTGCAAGGGGGTTCGCTACTTGGTATCGACGGGAGTAGGGTAAGTCTAATTAACAGATGGATGTTTAGAGAGCGTCTAAAGATTTGAAGGCTGTGGGAAAAGCTTTTTGGGCAAGGTAGGGAATTCCATAATCGGGGAGCAGCACAGGAGAAGTCTTGTAGGCGGGAGTGAGAACCGAGGTGGTTACCAGAGATGAGGTGAGGTGCAGGTCAGAGGTAGATCTAAGAGAGCGAGAGGGAAAATAATTTCATGAGATTTTAGATGTATGAATGGGTGGTGTTGCTGAAAGATTTGTAGGTGTCAGGATTCCCAATATAAGGCCACAGAGAGAGAGTAGAACTTTACCACAAATTAGTAGAGATGACACCCAAGGTGCAACGGTACGCGGAACAAAGCACTGAAGGTAACGGACACAGCATGTGATGGTATGCAGCTAGATAGCGAACAGAAGCACCGGTAAGCAAGAGTTGGAGACTGCTGTAACAATCTGCAACACGTTATTCCTCTGTAACACTGGAGAGCTGAAAGCAGGTATTGGTGGTAATACTCTGCAGCAGGATAATGCTGAAACACTGGAGAGCTGCAAGCAGGTACAGAGTCACAGACATGCCAAGTCAGGGGTCACAGGAAGAGGTGCAAAAACTGAGGGACAAGCAGAGGTCAATACCAGTAGATCATTTAGGATTGGACACAGCAACACAGGTAAAGGCAACAAATCATCTATCAAAGGCTGCTAGGATAAGCAGGCTTTTATAGGCCAGGGACAGGTGCTAAGCATCCTGGAGTAACGAGCCAGCTGTGGCAGGTAAGAGCAGTCTAATTTCAAATTACTCTCTCTTACCTATTGTCACGATCTGCATCCTGCAGGTCCTGTTTGTCAGGAGCTATGTTGGACCTTTGTATATATATGTGTATATATATATATATATATATATATATATATATATATAAAACTTGATTTGGCTTTTGAGGGACACAGGGAGTCAGTATTGAGATTGGAAAAGTGGTTCATCATATGTAGAGCAGTAAGGTAAGGAAGACCAATCTTGCTGCAGCATTAAAGGTATATTGAAGATGGGATAAATGGGTGAGGGAAATGCCAGAAAGCAGTAGGTTGCAGTAGTCAAGGCGGGAGATGATAAGACAATAGATAAAGTTTTCGTAGCACTTGCATAAAAAAAGAGTTCTGTCAATATTTCTAAGGTGGTGGCGACAGGACTCGAAGAGAATGTTAGGAAGAAATTAGATTTAGGTCTCGACAGTCCAGAGCTGAATTAAGTGTTTGGTGGGGGGGCCAAGGTCTACAATTAATAGCATATTGTGAAAATATTCTCTCAACCCAATTTAACAAGAAAATTTCCCTGGGGCAACATTAGCTCCTTGGTGATGGGGAGTCAGGCCAGTGTGGGAACATACGTACATGAATGAACCGGTTGGTTAATTCGTGTGCAGTGGAACTGGAAGCCCAGACTTGAGGAAATTTTTTGTTGTGTGTATTTAAATTAAGAAATATTAACGCATTTTTCCTTGGGCAGAGCTTCTGCTATAGCGATCTTGAGGTGGCAATAGCGATAGGAGGACAATGTGTTAAATAGGCAGGTGATACCTGGTGATAGTCTTCACTGGCCCAGGGGCTTTGGTAGATAGAGAAAACCACTAAATAAAACAAAAACTGCAGTTGTCATCAGTGAAAAGGGTATTTCTCCCAATCTTAAACAGGCCCGTTTGTATATTCACCTTTTTTTAAAATAAATTATGTGTAAGTGTATTCACTTATTTTATAATTTGTCAAATAAAAGGTAATATTCTAGGATAAAATTAAAGAAGGCTACATGAACAATCTGTTTATTATTGTTATTTTTTTTTTTTTTTATTATTATTATTATATGGCTTGTTACAGTATTTGGACTTTTATGCACATTTTAATTTATGTGGGGTCATATATATGAAAATGTATTCCAGACATTTATTTACATCAAATGGATATTGCAATTAAGACATCCTAATCAATAATAATCAATAGGGGCACTACACATTTCCTTCGACTCACCTCCCCTCAGATGTGCTGGCTGCTGGCTCCTCAGATGTGCTGGCTGGATCCTCAGATGTGCTGGCTGCTGGCTTCTCAAATGTGCTGGCTGGATCCTCAGATGTGCAAACTGGATCCTCAGACATGCTGGCTGCTGGTGTCACGATCTGCCTGCTACATCTCCCTTTTGTATGCTGCTTTGCATGGCAGCTCCTGCCTTTTTGTCTTTATCACTGTATTTGTATTGGCAGTACCTCCATTCACCAGAGGTGCTGCTTTTGTGCCTTATCTTGTGCTTAAGGAGTTAACCTGTATGTTCACTAATTATCTCATGCACCTGGGTGTGTCTCATTCCCCTTATATATACCTGTTCCTCCCAGCAGTCATTGCTGGTTATTGTTGTCCCATCCTGTGATGTCCTTTCCTGTTGTCCAATCCTGATGTAATTTCCTGTTGTCCTTACCTGGTTGTTTCTGGACATTCATACTACTTTCTGCATCAGCTGGAACCTGGTATTTATCACTGCTCCTTATTACCTGTTGTTAATACCTCTCTGCAAATAAACACAGAGTATTTTCACCAAATTCGTGACTCCTAGCTGTACTTCTGTTTGAGATCTGTGACAGTATAACCAGCCCAAAAAACAGCTTTGGAGTCAGGTGAAAGTTTTGTTTTATTCTGGGACTTTTTTTGCTGCAATCAAGTTTTCATTTGTCTTTTGCAACATGTCTGTTTTACCAATCATGGAATTACCACTGCTACAAACCTTACAAATGGACATTATATTGTTACGTTCCCAGCTGGCCAAATTTTCCACTGTGCTTTTGGACCCACTCAGGAGACTATCAGAGACTGTTTCACTGAAATCTAATACTGTCACAGATCTCAAACAGAAGTACAGCTAGGAGTCACGAATTTGGTGAAAACACTCTGTGTTTATTTGCAGAGAGGTATTAACAACAGGTAATAAGGAGCAGTGATAAATACCAGGTTCCAGCTGATGCAGAAAGTAGTATGAATGTCCAGAAACAACCAGGTAAGGACAACAGGAAATTACATCAGGATTGGACAACAGGAAAGGACATCACAGGATGGGACAACAATAACCAGCAATGACTGCTGGGAGGAACAGGTATATATAAGGGGAATGAGACACACCCAGGTGCATGAGATAATTAGTGAACATACAGGTTAACTCCTTAAGCACAAGATAAGGCACAAAAGCAGCACCTCTGGTGAATGGAGGTACTGCCAATACAAATACAGTGATAAAGACAAAAAGACAGAAGCTGCCATGCAAAGCAGCATACAAAAGGGAGATGTAGCAGGCAGATCGTGACAGCTGGACACTCAGACGTGCTGGCTGCTGGTTTCTCAAATGTGCTGGCTGGATCCTCAGATGTGCTGGCTGCTGGCTCCTCAGATGTGCTGGCTGCTGGCTCCTCGGATGTGCTGACTGCTGGCTCCTCAGATGTGCTGACTGGATCCTCAGATGTGCTGACTGGATCCTCAGATGTGCTGGCTGCTGGCTCCTCAGATGTGCTGGCTGCTGGCTCCTCAGATGTGCTGACTGGATCCTAAGATGGGCTGGCTGCTGGATTCTCAGACGTGCTGGCTGCTGGCTTCTCAGATGTGCTGGCTGCTGGCTTCTCAGATGTGCTGGCTGCTGGCTCCTCAGATGTGCTGACTGGATCCTAAGATGAGCTGGCTGCTGGATTCTCAGACGTGCTGGCTGCTGGCTTCTCAGATGTGCTGGCTGCTGGCTCCTCAGATGTGCTGACTGGATCCTAAGATGAGCTGGCTGCTGGATTCTCAGACGTGCTGGCTGCTGGCTTCTCAGATGTGCTGGCTGCTGGCTCCTCAGATGTGCTGACTGGATCCTAAGATGAGCTGGCTGCTGGATTCTCAGACGTGCTGGCTGCTGGCTTCTCAGATGTGCTGGCTGCTGGCTCCTCAGATGTGCTGGCTGCTGGCTCCTCAGATGTGCTGGCTTGACTCTCAGACATGCTGGCTGCTAGCTTCTCAGATGTGCTGGCTGGACTCTCAGACATGCTGGCTGCTGGCTCCTCAGATGTGCTGGCTGCTGGCTCCTCAGATGTGCTAACTGCTGGCTCCTCAGATGTGCTAACTGCTGGCTCCTCAGATGTGCTGGCTGGCTCCTCAGATGTGCTGGCTGTGTGCTCCGTGATCGCAGGCAATCAGTGGTGTGGGGAAATAAGGGTGGTGAGCTGTGGTCAGGCCCGAACTATCAACTAGACAGTCCTCATCTGATGACTCTCTTGTGCTCAGACACCACCCCCTTCTTTCCGGATTGAGCTCTCTGCAGTCAGCAACAGCATTCCACAGTTGTCTGCGAAATGTCTGAAGCACAGTGAATCACCCACTAAGAAACCCTAGGTCTCCTATCAGGTGATCCGACTCTGGCCATGCGCCCTCTTTGCCACCCCCCTTAATCTGACTCTGCTTCACTGTAGAGATGGTACTGGAGGCCGAATGAGCAAATTTGTTTTCCAAGAAAAGAGGTGTACAGGAAGAAAAGTAGAGGGTCACGAACAGAACCGTATGGGACCCAGACAGATAGTGTGGTGAAGGAGAGGAAGTGCCATCGGTGTACACACTAAAGGAGCGGTTTATTAGGTATTAGGTATGAAGCAAACCAGAAAAGAACTGTTTCACAAGCTATTTAAGGAGAAGAGGGTGATCAACAGTATCAAAAATGGAAGAGAGGTCCAGGAGGATGATTATGGAGAAATGACCCATAGATTTTGCTGTAGGTAGATCATTGATCACTTCTGTGAGAGCAACCTCAGTGGGGTTGTACAAATGTCGATCAAGTAGTTTGAAGGATAATGGGTGGAGAGAAATAGGGTGGTATTTGGAGTGAAAGGCTGGGTTGAGAGATCGTCTCTCTAGAATTGATGTAATAAGCCCATATTTAAAGGAGGATAGAAATGTGCCCATGGAGAAAGACAAGATGGAGAGGTGAGCTAAAGGTGGACATGCACTGAGGGAGCGTAGGGGGAGCGTAGGAGTTGGGACAAGTTATAGGGTGTAGGGTGAGATGATAAAGTGAGTGCAATGTCTTCGGTTACTGAAGAGAGTGAATTGAGGGTGAATTGGGAGTGTAGGAGATGGTGGGTGAAGTATGTGGAATTTGGAAAAATCTTGTCATGTCAATCTTCAAATGGTGTTGATCATGTCTTGGAAGTTGAGGCAAATCATGGGCTGTGAGACAGGAAGAAAGGGGAGGTGCTGGGAGGCCGAAAAATGAGTTGAAGGTGGTAAGGAAACATCGTGGGTAGGAAGATTTGAATATTAGAGATTTGAAATATGTTGGCTTGGCAATTGAAAGAACAGTGCTGTAAAAATGAAAGGATGAATTTATAGTGGAGGAAATCTGAAAAGGAACAAGACTTTCTCCAATGGCACTCAGCAATGTGTGGGCACTTTTGCAGGTAGCATTTCTGTTTGGTGTGCCATGGTTGGGGTTTGGGTTGTCAGAGATTATAAGTGGTGGCTGGCGCTGCATTGTCTAGGGCTAAAGTGAGTGTTTTGTTGTAGAGAGAGGCAGCCAGATCAAGGCAGGACAGTGTAATCATATGAGAAAGTAGTTGTTTTAGTGAATATTAGAAGTGGATTGGGTCAAGAAATTTTAGATGTTGATGCATGCATTTGGATTTGAATGCAGGCAGGAATGGCATGAGGTAAGGTGAGGCTGAAGGAAATGAGGTTGTGGTCGGAGAGTGTGAAGTATAAGTTGGAGAAACTAGAGATAGAGCAATAGAGGGAAAAGGCAAGGGAGAGTCCATCACAGTGGGTGTAAGGTGAGGTCCACTGGGAGAGATCAAAGGACAGTGTGTTTATAAATGGCAATGTTAAAGTCAGCTAGCAAGAGAGTAGGCAACATTGTCAAGGAATTGGGAAAATTGACCCAGCAGTGTGACGCTGTTGTGATAAATGACAGAAACGTGAAAATAAGAAAACACATATTAAATACCTCAAAATTATTTTAAAATATTTTAAAATAAAATATTTTATCCTTATGTCAAAGAGTTACAACACTATCTGACTACTATTAAATGCAGAGACCATTCTAGTGACCTGTATACACTACAGAGAGCATTCTAGGGATAGATATTAAACCCAGAGAGTATCTTAATAATTAATATTCAATATAGAACATTCTAATGAGCTCTGTACAATACAGAGGAAATTCTAGTTACCTATTAACACAGAGCATTTGAGGGACTTCTATACAATGCAGAAAGTATTACAGTAAAATATATGACATACAAGAGTTTTCCAGTGAGCTATGTACAATACAGAAAGCATTCTAGTGGCCATTGTACAATACAGAGAGCATCCTAGTGGCCATTGTACAATACAGAAAGCATTCTAGTGGCCATTTTACAATACACAGAGCATTCTAGTGGCCGTTGTACAATACAGAAAGCATTTTGGTGGCCATTGTACAATACAGAGAGCATTCTAGTGACATCTATCCACTGCAGAGATATTTTAATGACCTTCCTACATACTTCATTCATACCATACAAAGAGCATCCTACTGACCTATATATAATACAAGCACTTTAGTGACCTATATTACAAACACAGAAAAAATAGTAACATATATACAATACAAAGAATATCCTATTGACCAATATACAATACAGAGAGTATCTTGGTGACCTATATACAGTAAAGGCAGCATTCTAGTAACAAAATATTCAATACACAGAGCATTCTAGTGATTACTATACCAGCACCCTGACAATAAATAACATTCACAATCAATATATCGGCTTGTTTCCCACCTGACACTAAATTAAAAGCAATCACATTTAAGGAATAGCCCTCCTTCTTGCCCAACACAGCCCTATATTCAATTTCTAGTCCACTAACCATCCAGCACACAAAAATGCAATGTTAGCAAACTAGTCCTAAAGTTTCTACCTTTACAAAACACTTGTCCATATATGCTGCAGATAATCTGTTGTTTGATGATAACAGAGCAGAAAAATTAATAAAAATGTTTGTAAATTATGCTATTCCACTGAATTTATTGCAAATTAAAT
The DNA here is from genome assembly GCF_038048845.1 of Mixophyes fleayi. NCBI lineage: Eukaryota > Metazoa > Chordata > Amphibia > Anura > Limnodynastidae > Mixophyes > Mixophyes fleayi. The sequence goes on along the minus strand of NC_134402.1, from coordinate 383,976,457 downwards.
TAGTAGATATATACTTTTCTTTAAATATTTATTTTTAAACTACAGGTAGGGGACATTTCTTTATAAACTCGATCTGTCTCTTGGATCTATTTTTGTTTCCATACAATGGCAGACGGCAGATACATTTAAACAGGTAAACGCAACAGACAAAAAATATAAGAATTCCTTGAACTAAACTGGCTTGGGGTGATATAAAAGCAGTTCTTGGCAAGCTGTTCAATCAGTTAATTGATACTAAATAGCGGGAAGAATATATCCTTTCTGCTTTATCTGGTGTTTGTGGTGTGGCATGGGTTAACACTCGGAACGATTTTATAAAGGAAACAGAACAAAACGAGCAGATTAGAAACACACATATGTGCGGTTCTTGAGCATTTTAATTAGAGCAATCACACTTCACTCCTTCCTTTGAGGATTTATCCTTCCTTCAAAACAGCTTTATTCAATTTTATACATGAAAGATGACTTTTGCACATTCAGTGGAGTATTAAATTATCACTAAACATCCAGCCCTCTGTCCGGTGTCTCTGCAGTCTAAATAAACAACTGTAGTAACTGATTACCAGCACTAAACATCTTTTCCTTCTCTCTTCCTCGATCACTAGGATGATCTAGAAACACTTCAGGCAGGTTTAGTAATTCCTTCTGCATGGTAGCGTTCTCCTGGCATGCAAACTGGGAATGACCAGTGGTGAGGGCACCCTGCTGACTGAAACCTTGCAGAATAATGTTTATCCTGACCTCACTCTGCAGATAGCTTAGGTTGCTAAACAGTCACTTTAGAACTGCAGTTTTGAGATGTCACCCAAAATGTGCAGATGTCTTATTTAAAGGGCACCTATCATGCAGTTTTGACAAATCTCAAATTAATAATACATCTTCAGCAAACGCCTAATTGCAGTGTACAGTTGACATGCACAGCATTTTTGGCAAAACTAGTATTAATGATGTACTCATCAGCCTGACCCATTTCACCCAGAAGATATTTGTCTCCTTCAGAACATAACAGTTACCTTATGAGTGAATTAACCTGTACACTGTTTATTTTATAGAAATTAATTGAGCCCAGAAGTTCAGGAGAAGACAAATATCCTGTGTCTGAAATGGGTTAATGAGTCAAGTTGTGTCACTGCTTTCATCTCTCTCTCTTGTACTTCCTGCTATAATGCTCCCAGAGTAGGACTGGCCCTCTGGGGTAACGGGGAAATCCCTGGTGGGCCCCTCTGCCAGAAGGCCTTGCACCCTTTCAGTAGGGGGCAGATCCAATACCATGGACTCAGGGCCCCCACGGACTGCCAGGGAGTGGAGGAGCAGCCAAATAAATGCATCAGTGGTGTTGATTAGTTGCTAATAACATGAAGCTTTCATTTTCAGTGTACAATTGATATGTAGGATTCACCACATTTGTCTTCTTCTATTGTCTCACACTTTTGCATATAGCATTGTTCCTAGTGTCAGTGTGTATGAGAAATGTGTGAGTCTGTGCGTACAAGGGCACCGAGAGAGGTTGGGCCGGGTACAAATTACCGGGGCCTGGTCTGCCTGGGAGGCCCAGGTTCCCCAGTCAGGTTGATTCTTTAAAATAAAAAAGTTCCCCAGCGGGTGGCGCGCACCCGCAATTTTTTTGAAGGGGGGTTATGGGACGGAGAAAGCGAGCTGACAGTAGCTCCCAGTCCCCGGACAGTGTGTGACATCATCACACACTGTCCCTGCATCCGGCAGAGGAAGGAGGAGGAGCTCCATCTCTAACACAGCACTGCTTAGGTAAGTATACTGCGTCAGGGGGTCTTATGTTGTGGCTTGGGGGGCCTCATGCTGTATCTGGGGGAGGGGGGTTAGGCTGAGTCAGGGGAGACATAGGCTGTGTCAGGGGGTTATGCTGTGTTGGGGGAGGGACTTATGCGGTATCTGGGGGGTCTTATGTTGTATCTGGGGGGACTTGTGCTGTATCTGGGGGGACTTAAGCTATATCTGGGGGTGTGTAAGGGGGGTTAGGCTGTGCCTGGGCGGGGGGGGGGGGGTTGTAGGCTGTGTCTGGGAGGACTTAGGCTGTGTCTTGGGGGGACTTATGCTGTGTCTTGGGGGCAGGGCCATCTTAACAACATTATGGGCCCCCGGGCAAAGCAGTGCACCGGGGCCCCTAAATATAGATATAGATATATAGATGTATACAGATACAGATATAGATATAGATATATAGAGATAGATAGATGTACTTGCTCAGTGACCCTTGTAGGATTTTTTTGCAGTTTTTTTTCTTTTGCAGGATTATTTATTCTCCTTAAGAGCCGTGCCTATGGGGCCCCCTTGCCCGTGGGGCCCCCGGGTAGCTGCCCATCGTGCCCAATGGAAAAGATGGCCCTGCTTGGGGGGACTTATGCTGTGTCTTGGGTGGGACTTATGCCGTGTCTGGAATGGCTAAAAATTAAGAGGTGCTCAAAAACACACACACACACACACACACACACACACGCACGCACACACACGCACGTGTGCGCAAACGCACACATATATTTTTCTTCTATTGAAGGTGGAGATTCCTGCTGTAATTGCCAGCAATGTGCACAGCGTAATGTCCATGTGCCACATTGTCGGCAATTCAATCTCCCCCATGTTACTTTATGAATAAATTAGTTTGGAATTTAAAATTTTGTGTCATTTTCTCTCATCATTATTGAGTTTATGTTTAAGGGTTTTTGTGCACCTCTTTATTGTGTGTTTATCCTTGTATGGGGTTGCAGAACCCCTACAGGCAGTCATTTCTCTTATCCAGTTACACTTGTGTTTCATTATTCCAAACATATAGATGTCTATGATTATTTTTATTACACATATTTTGCTTGTTATATAATTATATAGAGCGTGATCTGTGCTGTGTACTTTGCTCACTAATTATTTTCCACATTTCATGTACATTTTCCAAACAGGTCCCAGCATTCCAGGATCCAGACAAGAATCCAGTACCAGATTGTGAAAGCTGCAATAACAGGTAGGGGAGAGCAACAATATTTTAATACATAAATGGGGGAATTCACTTACAGTACAAATTTCTGTCAAAAGCTCCACTGCAAAGTGTCTCACGGACGTTCCAGAGACACATTGCAGCTAACTGGATTCCCCCCATAAGGTCATGTGTAAAGAGGCGCAGCCACAGTCCATGTTGACCACACCCCCATCACTAATTGACCACGCCCCTTTTGACAGCGCTGCTGCAGCGCACCATCACGCTTCCCTTCTCCTGCTGTGTGTTGAGGGGCGCCCAGAAAGTTGCTGTACTGAGGCCCCAAATTCCTCTTGACGGCCCTGTGTGTGTATGAGGGAATGCATTTGTAAGTGTGTGTGTGCACATTAAGCTTTACTTAATAGACGCAATAGAGGTGAAAATTAGGGGAGGTTTGGGGAATTGCAGTAAATTTGCTTATCTGTATCCATAAGTTCACTGTACAGTTCGGGTAATACACAGTCTATTTATCGCATGGAACCAGACGGTGGGCCTCACTGCCTGAGGATCCCCTCCCAAATTTCCCGCTTGTTCACTAGCTCGGCTCCCCCTTATATTTTCTCCCCCTCCTTAATGACAGACACTACCTCTAATATCCCGTGCACACTGCCTCAAAAACCCAGGTTGTGAACAGGTCCACTGGTAATTCCTGGGTTGGATGACCCGGGAATTAGACCTGGGTCTTTTGGAGGGTTTTCCCAGGTCCGAGCTAGGTAGCCTCCAGTCTGAATAGTGAGACCCGGAAACCTATTGAAAGCAGCAAAAACCCCGAAAAGCTTATATCACAAGAGGAGCCAATCAAAGCTCCTCTTGTTATGTTGCCATGGAGACCCGTCAGTGTGAACCAGGTCGACACGGTAATTTGCCTGAGTGGGAGGCTTTGTCCCCCGTCAATATCCTGGGTTCATATACCTGGGATATTGCCAAGGGGGCAATGTGAAAGTGGTATAATACACTCCCTGCTGCCAGACACCATAGCTACCATTCTCCCCCTCCCCGCTGCCAGATACCCTGACTACCACACCCCCACTCCCTACTGCCAGACACTCCCTCTACTACACTCACTGCTGCCAGACACCCTGACTACCACACTCCACCTCCCTGCTGCCAGACACTCCCTCTACCACACTCACTGCTGCCAGATACCCTGACTACCACACTCCACCTCCCTGCTGCCAGACACCCCATGTGCCACACTTCCCCCTCCACACTCTCCCACTCTGCTGCCAGTCACCACATGCTGCCAACTTCTGCTAGACATTCCCTGCTGCTGTGCCTCACCAGCCACCGTTCTCTCCCACAAGACCCTAGACTGGCTTCCCTGCACCACTTTCATAGCTGCACTGGAGACATCAGAAGAGAGAAGACAGTAGATTGAGAGAAAGAGTGAGATATATGTAAGTACATAAGTACAGTATTTTTACATATCACTATTATTAGAAATATATTATTGGTTTTTTTTTCTTAGGGTTACAAAATAGCCTTTTAATAAATAACTTATATATATTTTTATAAAAATATATTAATAATATTTTTAACTTAAACATATTTAAATGAATAACATTAATTTTTTTCTTTTGGTGCTTGTTAATTATACCGATGCTATGCTTTTACTTCCACGTGAGCCAGTGTTATCAAAACTCCCTCTGCTTGTCTCACTAATGTGAGGCCGGAAAAAGCGGATTTGAGCTACAGTGGTGTCTGTATAATTAACAAGTGCCAAAAGAAAAATATAAACTTAGTTTTAAATAAGTGTAAGTTTAAAAAGAAAAACATCTTACATAAGTAATATACCATTTATATTTTAAATATTTTGTACCTTAAAAGTTATTCTTATTTTGTGGGCTGACAATGCCCCTTCTAGAAGCTGGTCTTGCCTCTTTGGTGGCCACAACCATTCTGGTACCTACCATGCACCTTCATTGGTGCACATACAGGACCGCAAAGTCCGTTTTAGGCGCATCTAACCAAAAAACACTACCACGCATGTGCAGAAAGCTCCAAATCCGCCTGCATCTTGGACACAATTAACACTTGCGACAGCTTGCAACTCACTACGAGAGAATGGGCGGATCTCGTAATTGTGAAGGTGTGACCATGTAAATACATCCTAGTCGCAGTGAGGCGCAGACGCAACACACGTCAAAACAGGGCTAAAACTGTGCGGCAGGAATTAGGTGGCGCAAGTGTTAGCTAGCTGCAGGAACTGCTCGCGGCTCGATAGGGTATTACGAGTGGGACACAACTGGGGTTTGCTTGCAACTCGTAATACCCTACCAAGCTGCGGCACACTCCCTCTTCTACACTCCTTACACAGACTTTACGTCCGACTCTAAATGAGGTCCACAATGTTTAATGGACCTTAACCATTGCATTCCCCCGGTGGTCCATCGTGTACCGGTCTGAGCTGAATGCTTCCCCCCCACACCAATTTCTTGCACATGGGGCATGTTGCATTACCAGCATGCTGCCCATTATCTATTAATACTAGGGTTAAGGGTGCATACATTTCAGATTATGGTTATATCTCGATGTACCAGTTTTCTCCATACATCACTACAATCAAAATGTGCAATACAATAATAGAGATCTATTACCCTTTTCATTCAGTTCATGGATAATCCCACGCTTCTATGGTTTAACTAATATCAGAGAGCTCTATGTCCAGGGATTCCTACATATAAAGCTTCAATTGATCTTACGCTCATTGTTCTATAAATAATATTGATACAAAAAAAGGTACTAATATGAAACAGTTGCTAAGTGTGTGTACTCAAAGCACACAGATTATCTTAATGAGTACCCCATTGTCACAGATAAAATACACAAGGCATTAGTTGTATGTAATATATAGATTATGTCAAAAAGTACACTAATAAAAATGCAAAAGTTATCAATCAATATTCTTGTGATTAAATTCATGTTCTTTACTATCAGCTGCCAGAATTGACAGCAGTAAGGCTCCAAAAACTGTTAATAATCAAGATGTTGCTACAAGTTAAAATTTCAAGAACTAATTCTAAACCATATTAGCAAAAGACATACAGTATTGTCACAAGCTGCCGTGCTACTCGCGACGGCTCGGCTGCAGCTGCGTCTGTGTCCCGGATGGTCTCTGATTGCCAGGACTTCACATCCGGCCAGGGCGTCCCGGGTTGCCTGGGCAACAGCAAGGACGCTCCTGTAAGAATCACCGCGTCCGAGCCTCGGGGCAGAGTGCTGGGTGCGTGCGTGGGGCCATGTTAACTAATTACTCGCCGCCTGTTGCTATAAAAAGATTTTTGGGATTTGCCAATTTATTCATTCTATTTCAGCTCTTCTGGCTCCCATTACTGCCCTAACCCATAAAGGAGCAGACACTATAAATTGGTCTCCGGCAGCACTGAGGCGTTGACGCATGCCTTCACATCGGCACCAGTGCACAGGCATCCCAAAAGGGATCTGCCCTTAGAAGTGGATGCGTCCGATATAGATGCAGGAGCAATCCTTTCCCAAAAGGATACTCGTGATAATCGCCTTCACCCTTATGCCAACTTATCCTGGAAATTCTCACCTGCAGAGGCAATTATGATGTGGGCAATCGAGAATTGTTGGCCATTAAGTGGTCCTTCGAAGACTTGCGTCATTGGCTTGAAGGTGCAACCCATGTAATCTCGGTACTTACTGATTATAAAAATCTCTCTTATATTGAGTCAGCCAAGAGATTGAATTCCCAGCAAGCTCGATGGGCACTTTCTTCACCCGCTTCAGGTTTGTTGTCACCTTCTTTTCGGAAGAATGTTAAAGCTGATGCCCTGTCTCCCAGTTTGTTGCTCTCTTCTGTAGGTCCTTCTGTTCGCTGCTTGGAATTAACATCAGTCTTTCTTTAGCTTACCAACCTCAGTCTAATGGGCAAATGGAAAGGGTAAGTCAGTCTCTGGAGCAATTTCTTCGGCTATAAATCTCAAAGTGTCATGATGACTGGGATACTCTCCTTCCTTGGGTGGAATTCGCCTACACCAATGCCTGCGACTCCTCTACCCAGGTGTCTCCTTTATCCGGCAACCACTGCTTCCATCCAAGGGCTAAATCCTTGTCTTCCATGGTTCTGACAGCTCTTTCTGAAGTTCATTCCACCACTGTTCAACTTAAGTCGGTGTGGAAGAAGGTACAGTTAGCTTTACATCAAACCTCTTTCAAATCCAAGTTCTTTGTTGACCTTCGTCGCACTTCCTGCTCTTTTAAGGTTGGTGACAGGATGTGGCTTTCGAAGTGGAACATTAGGCGTTGACAACCCTGCAGGAAGTTCGGACCTGCAGGGTTATTGGATCCTTCATCCAGGGCCATCTTAACAACATTATGGGCCCCCGGGCAAAGCAGTGCACCGGGGTCCCTAGATATAGATATAGATATAGATATATAGATGTATACAGATACAGATATAGATATATAAAGATAGAGATAGATAGATGTACTTGCTCAGTGACCCTTGAAGGTATTTTTGCAGGTTTTTTTCCTTTGCAGGACTATTTATTCTCATTAAGAGCCATGCCTATGGGGCCCCCTTGCCCGTAGGGCCCCCGGGCAGCTGCCCATCGTGCCCAATGGAAAAGATGGCCCTGCCTTCATCATCTCGAAGCAAGGGCTGTGGTCCGGAAGAATGTTGCTGGGTTCCACGAAGATACTTTTAAGCTGATCAAATCATCAATGAGTTTATCAAAAGGATTCCTAGGAAGCCCGGATGTATAGGGTTCCTTCACCCCTCCTCAAGGGGGGGGGGGAGATAGTGTCACGAACTGCGGCGCTATTCCCGATGGCTTGGCTGCAGCTACTGTCTGCGTCCTGGCTGCCTCTCTGACAGCCAGGGTGTCACATTTGGCCAGGGCATCCCAGTTTCCTGGGTATCAGCCGGGACACTTCTGTCAGAATCACCTCATTTAAGCCTTAGGGCAGAGTGCTGGGTGCGTGCATGGGGGACATGTTAACTAATTATTTGCAACCTATGCTGACATTCAGACCCTCCTTTGCTTCACTCCTATTGGCTATTAGAAGTATTTAAGGCAGGCTTAGCCTCTCTGCTGGTTATAGATTCAGTTCATCTTGTTGCTGATCAGATCCAGGTTGTTCCTGTGTGCTCTCTGCCCTTACTGACTGACTTCTATTGTGACCCTTGCCTGAACTTTGGACCTTGTCTGTTGCCCTGAATTCTGCTTGAATATCGGACTTTGCTATTCGCTTGTTGCCCTGACCTCTGCCTGTACACTGGAGCTTTTCCTATTCTCCAGTTGCCTTGGACCCTGGCATGATTCTTGGACCATTCCAGGTTTGTCCTTTCTTCTAGTACTTTTCCTACCTCTTTCACTGCGGTCTCCAAACATAAGCACCTAATACTCAGAGTAAAGACCTGGGGACATCCGAGTACCTGTGCGCAATTAAGGTCTGTGGGAAAGGCTATACGCGAAGACTTCTACTGGCAGTTCTAGGAGTTGGGATGCTAGCTATAAAACCTATATTAATAAAAACAATCATCTGAATCAATTATATCTAGTGTGCAGCAGACCTTAACATTCAGCAATCCTACAGACATACTGGCTGATGCAGAATATGTCACACAATCGGTGTAAATTAGTCTAAAAAAGAGCACAGAATAATAGCCTATTTCTGCCAATATACAGAGTCGTACACATCTTGAGATGCCTCCACATTAGCAGCATATGTGCCTGGTTTATGACAAGTTATCATCAGCAAATAATGACATCTGAACTATTGTTAGGTGCCTCCTAACAGGTGTATTTGCGTGTTTCCACAGGTTTGCATAAGCCATATATGCCCACCCCTCGTCCTGTGTCTCCCGGCACAGGCAGACTTAAGTGCCAAAGGTTGCCAAATCTGCATAGGCACATATCCACTTCTATTCTGATCACATATATAACAGTTCCCATTGGGAACACTGATATTGTCACTCACCGGACTGTTAGTGTCACTAAGTTGGGACATGGATCTCTGTCGCTCCTGCCGGCGCCTCTCCTGAGCCGCGGCCGTCCGCCATCTTGACGAAGATTGCGCATGTGCAGAAACCCTGAACTGTTAATACCTCGCCTCTAGTCTCATTGGTCAACTAATCACCTCTCAGTATTTAAAGCACCTGTTGCCCTATTACCGTTGCCTGTTCTTGGTTCTTATTACTTGAGACCCTGAGGTGTTTCCTGTTTCTGCTCGTGTTACCTGCCAGCTCTTGGACAAGTCTCCTCTCCTCATCGTTAGTGGAAGTTACCCGCTGCAGTCTACTCTCACTACCTTCGTTACCTGCCTGCTCCTGGACAAGTCTCCTCTCCACATCATTAGTGGAACTTACCCGCTGCACACTACTCTCGCTACCTCCGTTACCTGCCTGCTTCTGGACAAGTCTTCTCTCCTCATCATTAGTGGAACTTACCCGCTGCAGTCTACTCTCACTACCTCCGTTACCTGCCTGCTCCTGGACAAGTCTCCTCTCCACATCGTTAGTGGAACTTACCCGCTGCAGTCTACTCTCACTACCTCCGTTACCTGCCTGCTCCTGGACAAGTCTCCTCTCCTCATCGTTAGTGGAACTTACCCGCTGCAGTCTACTCTCACTACCTCCGTTACTTGCCAGCTCTTGGACAAGTCTTCCCTTCACATCGAGTGGTACAACTTGCCTATTGCAGACCACTTACGTTACTTCATTCCATGCCTGCACCTGGACAAGTCTTCCCTGCACATCAAGTGGTACAACTTGCCTATTGCAGACCACTCACGTTACTCCGTCCCACGCCTGCACCTGGACAAGTCTTCCCTGCACATCAAGTGGTACAACTTGCCTATTGCAGACCACTCTCGTTACTCCGTTCCACGCCTGCACCTGGACAAGTCTTCCCTGCACATCAAGTGGTATAACTTGCCTATTGCAGACCACTCATGCTATTCTGTTACACACCTGCGCTGGATAAGTCTTCTCTACATATCCGTAGTGAGACTTACTAGCTGTTGACCATTCATGTTTCCTTGTGATATAGCTACTACTCTGTATGGTATCTATTGGCTGGACTAAGTCTACAAGTGCCTCTGTATTGTAACTGCAAGTCGCTGACTTTTCCATTATAGTGCTGTTTAGTCGTTGCCTAACGTTATCCAGTTATCAAGTACTGCCCTGCTATATGCTACCTGTGTGTTAGGCACTTGGACTCTTTTCTCATTTGATTCTGTTCACTAGACTGCTGACCCATCATAGTTCCACGGTGCCAAGACTCAGCATTTATACTATTGACATTCCTTTCCTCTATTCTACTGTATGGTTCCATCGATTCACCACACTACCCAGAGGTCCGTACTTCTGGTAAGTGTAGCTACATCTGCTGAATTCTGGGTAAAACTCCTAGTCCCCGTGACAGATATTTTAATGCTGGAATAATCCTCCTGTTGTTCTGAATCCCCAAAGGCTTTTCGTGCATTAGAAATACTGTTATATTATATTAGCCCAGTTATCCAAAATCAGTATCTCTGAAATAACAAGCCTAAGAAGTTGAACTGTTCATAAATCCCAAAGATATCTAATCAATAGCAAAAAAACAAAGTATTAAAATAATCAATGAAACCCTCTTAACTGTATTATCTTATTGAGGCCCCCTGGATGAAAGGTATTTAACCTAAAAATTCAAAAGGCTTCTGGAGACAGTTTTTTGAATCTGTGACCTCCTGTAGATGAAAGTTTAATATGATCCATTCAGTTATGGTTACACCCACAGGACTACCGCCATGTCCTGAAAAAAATGTCTAGATACAGTATGTACAATAACTTTATTTAGAATATTCCTCCACTTCTCCATGAAGCAGGGTTTTAAGGTGGTCTGGCCCACATACTGCAGTTTACAAAGGCACTGCAATACGTGGATAGTGAAGATCGCCTCACAAAGCTGAGAGTCTTCTATTTATCATGTGTAATATTTAAAATAATTTCTGATGTTTTATTAATTCTAAAACCATATGTGCTTATGGATCTATTACCACTTCCACTGGTAACCACATGTAAGGTTCCTGCATTTTTTGGATTTCTTTCAAATGAGTGGGTTCTAATTATTCTTTCAGATTGTTCTTCTGTTTGAACATAATATTTGGTCTTTCTGTAAGAAAGGTCTTAAAATTGAGCCTTATTTTTAAAATAATCCGTATTTTATTTGTTCGGATTTATTATTAAATTTAGGGCATTAAATTTCTATCTAAGGATCTTGTTCCAACATTTGCTCTGCCAACTAAAGCCCTAGGAAGTTCTCTATGAATACAATTATTGATCAAATTCTGTGCTTGAGGCTCAAATGTAGTTTGCAAGGTGCAGTTTCTCTTGAGTCTGTTAAGTTAGCCTTTAGGGATATTAGACACCCATGGCCTGTAGTGGCCACTGGAATAATGTATGTAATTGCTAATGTCAACATCCTTACAGTAATTACAGGACATTATATTCGTGCCCTGTATCGAAAAGGTAATGTCCAAGATGTTCATGCACATGTGACTTAATTGTGAGTGAATCTGAAATTATAGTGATTCATTTAAAAGTTCTACAAAATTGAGTACTGAGGAGAGGTCCTCATCCAAAATATTAAATAGATCAACAATGTAGTTGACCTGGTTTCCAAGATATATTCTTTCTCTTTAGCTTACTTTGCAAATTTCCTTCCCCCTCTTTTCTCTTTAGATCTCATATTCGTTTGAGAGTTATTGAGCACAGATTTTCAACCCCCTAGTATGTCTTCTGGGATCCAATTTTACCAGTCTGTGAAGTTTTCATTCAAATCCATCCAGTGGCAGGCTCAGAACAGGCTCCCGGGTCAAAGTTCTGCCAAGTGTACACCAACAGGAGGTGAACGGGACCTTAACCCCCTAAAACCCTGCCACGATCCCACTGCACCACTTTGCATTGGTTTCATTTTGAACGGTGCAGGGGTGTCCGAATGCATAACCGGACAGACAAACAAACCAAATCCATCCGGTGGAAGACCCAGAACGTGCTCCCCGGGTCAAAGGTCTGGCCAGCGTACACCAACGGGAGGTCTGAACGGGAACTCAACCCCCTTGGATATTACCACATTCCCTTGTTTAATAGTGAGATATATATTTCCTTTCTGGTTTTCCTGTTTTAAAGCAAGCAGACTCTGACATATATGGATATGGGTAATGTACTAATTTGGTGAAAAATAAATCACAAATATTATGCAGATAGCACTTCTATGGGATGTGATGCTCAGCCAGAGAACGATAATCTGTAGACAAACAATGCAGGGTTTAAATTAATGAACAATGGCTTTATTAATCTCATGTCCAATGATTGGCTCTTCTAGGGAGATCCTTTGGAAAACCAGGTATCTTCATACAGCATGGAGCTGCTGCTGGTGGGAGGTCCCAAATGGAGATGGACAGTGCCTGACTTGCTCTAGCTCCAGGGACATAACAGCCACCAATTTGATAACCAGGGGAAGGCATTTCAGGACTGGTGAGGGGTTACAGCTCCTGCTGGACTGACTAAAGATTGGGAGGCTACAGAGAAGGACTCCAAGGACCAGCAATCTTCCTTTGTCCTGCATCCCTGTGGGTGGGTCTGTGTGCCCACCAACAGCGGGATGACAGTGTACTATAACCGCTGCCTTGCTGACAGTAATGGGAAAGGAGCCTTCCTAGAACAGATCAAGCCTGAAGCAGATACTCCAGGGTACGTTACTAGTAATTTAGTGTGATTAAAGTAACCCTTGCTTGAAAGTGCTATAGTTCTTTTGGTGTTTTTGTATTTTTGTATTCTTTATCCAGATATTTTCCTCGTTGTGAAATATGTTCCCATGTTCATGTTAGTGGAGGCAAGTGATAGGATGAATGTAGGCCAGTAGGCACTGATTTGGTGTCGTTAATAGCCTGTGGGTGCTGATTAGAGAATGTGCTGGTAGCACGTATTGGCACAACACCCAAGTGCCTTCATTTTGGTGTTTCTATCTTTTTGTTAACAGGATTTAGGCAACTTGTGAAAGATGTTGTACAGAACAGTGCACATAGAACAAAGAAAACATGGATGTGCAGCGCCGCACTGTCTGTGCACAGCAATCACCAATAAAACGTAACATTTATCCCTAACTTTCATTTATTGACTATATGTAAATGACTACTTGTATGTCATTAGGGAAAAGATTGTATATAAAGTAAAGAAGTCAAAGTTTTTAGACCTATCCTTGGACAAATTTAATTTCTGTGCCAGGGCTATCGTTTTGCAGGTCCTCGCTGTGCATGCTGAATGGAGCAGAGTATTTTTGTTGACCTGGGATACAACACAAAGCTGCTGTCTAGTGACAACTATATCCAATGCAAAGAACTGCCACAGCAGCTAATTACCCAACTCTGTTTGATGACATGAATATATAGCTGAAAAACAGAGAAGGGAGCCAAAACTATGAAGCAATATATTTAGGAAGTCATCGGAGGACATGAACAAGCCAATAAATTAAAGTGATCTGAAAGTGGAAAATCTTTCTAAGGTATAAGGTATTTTATGTTATCATTTGCCAGACAGTTCTCTTTTCTACAGAATAATAGCATTGTACATATATGTCAAAGAGAAACACCTTGCCTCACCAATCTTTAGGTCTGACAAGCACCTGAAACATTTCCATAGGATGGCTTGTATCTCTGCAGTACAACGTGTAACTTTTTGAGTTCCTTTAAAACTACCTCTGCTTTCTGTGTATACTTTCCTTACTGGCAATAGTGAGAGACGATTTTGCAGTTAAAAAAATACATTAACCAAACCACTAAAAACAACAGACACCTTACAGCTAGTGGAACAATTGGTGTTACCCAATATATTTTGCGGTCCCCTCATTCATCACTTTATGCTTTCTTAGCTTTCCAGCCAAAGGAAGTGGTATGTCTTGTGGAATGCTCTGTATGTAGTGTGCAAATAGATCACAGTGGTGGTTACAGTGTTTTATCAGCAGCTGAGCGTTGTGGGTTTCATTTGAATATAGCTGTGGCACCAAATACTGCATTTTATTAGCAGTTTCTTATTTGCTAAATAGAAGCTGACAAGTTTGAAAAGTTTGTTGAATGTTGGATGATTTCAGGTGCTGACATCTGGAGTAAAGGAACATTAGCAATATAGGCAGTCCTGTAATATGTCAGGGTAAGAGTAGACTTATGGGTATTGGCACCTGGACGAGTTGTACATCTGCATACTAAATAAAAAGCATGGGCCACATGCCTACCAAGGGGTTTCGGCCCTGACAAGACCCATTTTCTTGTTTTTGGGAATCCTTCGGTTTCACTGAGAATAACTTTCTTTCTTCGACAATTCAATCAAATTGTATACAGTTTGGTCAGGGCACATATGTATTTTACAGCTGAGAGTATACTATGGCACTTGGCTAGTATGGGAGGTAATGTGAGTGTGCTGCATACACGGGTTCCTCCAGAACAATGTTATACTTCAATGTTCGTAGCTGTGGAGCGCTGCTTGTAGTTGGGTGCTGTGGTATTGTATGCCTGTAGTCGTGGATGTCTTTTAGTTGCTGTGGCGTAGTCGGGCTGTGGTCCATAGATGCTGTACATAGAGGTGCAGTTGTAGTTAGCGGAAGGTGAGTCGAGTTAGGCGATCCTGTCCTGCTCTGCAAGAGTTAGTGACATGAGTATTGGTATAGGCACTAATAGGGTTTCAAATATGTTACCAACAAAACATGTGAATGTATGTTAATATTTTAAACTTTTGCCAGCAAGGAATAATTAAGACATGTACTGCGTTTGTAATGCGTATGTAAGATTATCTTCTTTAATGAATACCCCGCCACTCATGGGTGGACAATTAATTTCACTGAATAAGTAGTGCAAAAAAAAAAAGATGACCTTCTAAAAAATGTAGATTATTTGATTACTTGGCACATCTGTTTAATCGGTCCAGCAATTATTTAAGTTGAGCTGTTGGATTGTTACAATTGCTAAAATGGATAGTTTTCAAAACACATGAGTTTGACATCAGCACATATGTATGTTTACTGAGGGGGGTTTTGAATATGTGTCTTATTTTATATATAAATATTCGGCTGGTGAGACCTGATCGAAGCTTTCAAGGGTTTTAATATCCCATAGCACAGTTCATCTGTCTAAATCCAGAGTAGCAAATTATTTAAAAAAGTATCCTAAAATATTTTACTAATTATCTCTCATACGATACATTAAACTGCATATTAACATAAATTATTTGTTACACATTTGTGACACACTAATGTCAAGCATGTCTCCTATCTTGGATTATCACCCTAATGTCATGAATATTTGAGGTATTTCAAAATATAAAATATTTATTTTATTTTAACCAGTAATGGGATAGGGTAATCCGTGTTTTTACTGGATCAATTAGACTAAGCTTTTCAGGTTCTTTTTAGTTAGTTTAACTCTTTAAATATTTCCAACTTACTAATCACCTGTTCTCATATTTAATTGTTTAATATAGGTGAGCAATCCTCTCCACACAACTACTTACTCGTTGTTGTGCCTAGTGAGAGAAGTGATGTGTGACTGCCTGCTGAGCTAATGGAGGACCTTCCCACAAAGAACCACTTAATACTATGGCTGAACTGATGTCCTGAGGGATGTTTGCAGTCAGCCCAAAATGAAGCCCCCTTTGCAGTACAGGAAAATACCTAAATTGCCACTATGATGACAGATAAGTTTATTTTGCTTTGCTATGTTCCAGTTATTTAAGTGAGACATCAAACTGTGTTATTAAAACCTCTGACCAGGAGTGTAATATTGCTATTGAGAGGTGTTATATCACTGGCTAAAGCAAGAGTTTGTGCCAGTCAAATTTGTTGTATTTAAAGTTATCTGCAAGCTTACTGGGACATAAAGAGCAATCATTTACCACACGAGATTGTCTATATTGCATCAGAACTTTGGTTCAGTTGTGAAACTGCCTAAATTGGGTGCTGATGAGAGAATTGCAAGTTGTTTAACCCTAGAGTTGCTGGGAGACAGCTGCCTATTCCATTAGACGGATTGCACTGTCCTTTACACTGGAAATCGCTTATTGTGCAGAATTGATGTTGACAATGTACTTGAGCCATTGGCCCTCAGGAGGTCAGAGAGAAGCACTAGGGGTATCTTGCCTGCCAGATACACGCAATAGTGCATAGCTAATTTGTATGTTTTTTTATCCTGTTTGATTACTTTCCTTGCAGATAAAGTTAAAATTGTTTTGAAAGGACTTTTGTGATTCTCATCCAGCGTGAGGACACGCTTTGTTAAAGCGGGGGAGAATGTAATATCCTTCTCCTGTAGACTTATAGGAGGTGTAGTCTTTAGAAGTCCATCAGTACATGTGCACTCAGAAAGCAGCACAGGGGCTACATACGTGAGAGGCAGCTATTGAAAAAACATCTTCCCCTTTAATGTCTCCAGCATCATAATGGATCCTCTTTATCGCTGTGAGAGTCTCATGGTTGTCAGAGGCTGTCAGTCGCTGAGCTTGTTATGCAGGAGCCTCTCAATAGTTACCTGACAGAAAACAAACTTGCCTATAGCATCTTATGCCATTCTATTTGCAGCAGCTTAAGATATATTTGGCATTATTTATGTAAAAGCATATTGAATGCGTATTCCCATTCCTCCCAACTGACCCGATTGATGCGTGACATTCCTGTTTTCTGTCCCGCTGTGTTGCTCAGGGACATTTTGTCTCATAGTGGGAATGTTGGGGGCAGGGAGATATAATATGGGCACCTCATCACACGCCTCCTACCCCACTCCCGAAGACTGACATGTTCTGATTTATGTACTTCTTATACTCGCTCCCTGATCATCCCTTTTCTACTAGAACTCAAATTATTGAGGACGTCTCTTTATCATAGCGTATTACTTAAGAGTAAAGCACAAATGAACATTTGCAGCTTAGAATTGTTCCTGGCACTTATATTACCTACAGTTTGAATCCTGATTGCAGGGGAGGGCTGCAAATTGTAGCCCGGGGAGCAAGACTCGACTGAACAGCCTATTTGGAACAATTTAAACAAAATAGAAATGCAGATGGCCCAGTAACCCAGCCCAAGGTAGCCCGCTATGGATCCAGCCCGGGGGACAGATGCCCCCAGCCCAGACTGCCCCTGCCTGTTTGTAATTTTGTGATGTCTGACAGGAGAATTTGACTGCGTGACAGACATTGTGACAATAATAATGTAAACAAAATGGGGACAAGTTGAGTCTTTCCAAATTTAGACATTATTGTGTTCACATTATTAATATATTTATAACAGCTGCGATAGTTATCAGTTATTTATGTAAACCTACCTTTTATTTTTTATTATGTTTTACCAAGAGGATAAGTCCTTGCACATGTAATAGGCGTAGATATCCAGTGGTTTATCTCCTGATTCCTATATAAAGTCACTGATTTCAGTACGTTTTTGGGTGCTGGGCAAAACGTTCCATTGACGTGGTTATGTTTTAACTCCTTAGAGACATACCACACCTGCCAAACACATATCTGAAGAAAATGCATAAAAATGGCTGGCACAGTGGCGCGTGCCATTAATATTGCTGCTGGGAGGTCCAGGCTGCGGGTTCAAGTCCCCACCCTTTACGGACCAACCGCAGCTTTGAACTGAAAATCAAGGAAAAGACTTTACTCCCAGCAAGTAGTATAGGTTATAGCAAAGCTTGAGCATAAAGAAGAACAAGGAGTTCTGGAATTGATGATATGGTCGCCACAGAGCTCTGATCTCAACATTATCGAGTCTGTCTGGGATTACATGAAGAGACAGAAGGATTTGAGCAAGCCTACATCCACAGAAGATCTGTGGTTAGTTCTCAAAGATGTTTGGAACAACCTCCCTGCCGAGTTCCTTCAAAAATTGTGTGCAAGTGTACCTAGAAGAATTGATGCATTGATGCTGTTTTGAAGGCAAAGGGTGGTCACACCAAATATTGATTTGATTTAGATTTCTTTTCTGTTCATTCACTTTGCATTTTGTTAATTGATAAAAATTCATTTTTAACACTTCTATTTTTGAAAGAATTCTTACTTTGAAGGATGTTTTCCACACTGGTCCAAAACTTTTGCACAGTATTGTATTTACCACATTCAAATATATATGGAAAAATGGGGCAAAATTGGGCATGGTCTGCACTTGATTAATGATGCATTGTGATCACTTACCTTTCTGTATTGTAATATATAATAACACTAGTTGCTGATCTAGAAATTAATTCATTAATGCTTGTCGGGGGACATGGTAATTTGGGCAGTTAACCTGTAAATTATTCCGCCAGCTATGAAAAGACCCCCATTAAAATGGCATTGGCTTGTAGTTGTGGTTCCCCATCATGGAAGAGCTGTAGGTAGCCCATCCAGGCTCTGTATCGCCTGGTAAATTAAATACTGTGCTAATGTATCTCACTATGGAAACAAGTGCAATCACTTCATTGGTGTGACAGGTTTGTATCAGCTTTAGTACACTTTGTTCTGATCTAGAACTGATATATACAGTACATTGTACTAATGCACATCACCCAGCAATGAGCTTTTTCTTATCTACAGTTTGTTTTAGAGCAGTTAATCTGCACATGATTGCAGATTAGTGCAACTATCAGGTAACCTTTCTTATCTCTTCCTGATGTAGGTCAGTGTATTCTTATTTTCTAGGTCACACCAGATAATTTGTGTGCCAACTAAATTATTGCAAAAAAATTCAAACTAAAATTGCTAGTAGATCCATCTATCTACAATATTTTGTATTGTCTATCTACAGTATATTAGCAACTGTGACAGACAAGATTTTCCATATTAATCTCTATCACAGCTAGTAAATATGGCTAGTCTGATTCACATCGCTGATCATGGTCTCTCTTTACAATGATGCTCCAAGATTCAACCTTTGGTGTTACAGGTGGAGATATAAGAGTAGATGATCAAACATTCTAAAAGGTAAATTTGTTTTAATTGTTTGTAACTTCAGGAAATATGACATTGAGGTACGTGCTTCACAATCAGGAACCACCAAAGGGCTGACGTGGCAATCGGACTAAATTGTTACTTATATGTGTGTTGAAATGATCATTTTCCTTTTACTCTTGATAATGGTCTCTGCAATAAGGATCAGATTCCTGCCACTCATGAGGCCATTGCCCCTATTATTATCGATCATTCAGTATATAAACGGGCACCTTCATGCCATCACTATGTTTTATTCTTCTGATTTCTTTTTGTAGTCATCTGTGAACCACTTTAACTATATACGTGAGATTGTATTATAGTCAGCCTTGAATTACTTTTTTTCCATATGTGTTTTTCAATGAAAAAGCAATAAATCATTTTTTGTTTTTTTAGTTCTTGCGTTTTTGTGGCTATAAACATATAAGTAATTATGTTATTAGCATGTACTTTCATTGGAAATCAAGTGTCATTGTGGGCTGTCTTTAAACTTATTGAAGGTAGACTCAAGGCCACCAAGAGAAATTTCAGACCCCGGTACACTTCTTGGAGCACCTTCCATAGCCACTAAAAGGGGTGTGGCCATACCAGGTTTGCGGCTCCTCCCACTACATGGGGAGTCCAGGGCCCTCAGACAGCTCCAGGGTCCTGGTACTTTGTACCTGCTCCCCCCATCTTGCGCCCCTGGGCAGACTGAAAGCATTAAGCTAAGCGGGAGGTGGGCAGCAATATGGCCCAATGAGAGACTGCTCCCTGGCACTGGGGGACAATTTCTAAAGTAAGAGGTGGCAATGCACTATGTCGAGAGGATTTTTTGCCCCCTCTCCTAGGCTTTCAAAAGGTATCATCTATCTAACATGTATTCATTGGTATGCACGTCAGTATTCTTCTATGTGCACTATTAACCGTCCTGTTGAAGTCATTAACATAGACAACAGGATACTGCATACTGTGTTACATTTCATACCAATATTGTACTTAAATATTTCTTTTCCTGTTGAAATCCTGATATTTTATGCTCTATTCTAATCTGAAAAACAGCTGTTTATGATAAGGAATCTTCTCCACATATCTTTACAGGAGGGGTTATTTCTTTGTTTGACTTGCAGGAATAAGGAGGAACTGTTTTCAAAGCAAACATAGATGTGGAATTCTTGTCAAATAGCTGTTATAAAATGTTTACATATGATAAAAGATGTTCTTCCCGATATAGCCATAATAGATCTGTCTTTTTTCCTTACATAGTATGACTGCTGCAAGAAAAGAAAAGTTCTGTGTCTGCCATAATTTATGCTGGTTTTACGTGTATTTCTGGCCACCTTACTACCTATGGAAACTTGCATGTTTTACATTAGACAGAAGTGTATTCAAATGATTTGTTTGAAATGATTCACGACGTGTTGCAATTCCTCATTAAAAAGAAGAAAAACAACTAGATATTTTATATGACCTCTCAGTCACACATGTATGTTGAATGCTCCATTTATGCTTTCTATAAACATTGTGCAATGTTTACAGTTTTGATTATGACATGCTCCACTGTGCTGCACACAAACGGCTATATTAAAGGGTCTTTAACCTTAAACATTTTCATTGAGTTTAGCCCAGGGGAATGTACAGTACATGTTAGCCATAGTGCAGCATAGGGCAGCACGGTGGCTAAGTGGTTAGCACTTCTGCCTCACAGCGCTGGGTTCATGAGTTCAATTTCCAACCATGGCCTTAGCTGTGTGGAGTTTGTATGTTCTCCCCGTGTTTGCGTGAGTTTCCTCCAGGTGCTCTGGTTTCCTCCCACACTCCAAAAACATACTTGTAGATTAATTGGCTGCTATCAAAATTGACCCTAGTCTGTCTCTCTCTTTCTCTGTCTGTGTGTGTGTGTGTTAGGGAATTTATACTGTAAGCTCCAATGGGGCAGGGACTGATGTGAATGAGTTCTCTGTACAGCGCTGTGGAATTAGTGGCGCTATATAAATAAATGATGATGATAGTGGTATATTATCCCTCTGCACAGGGCTTGCTATCCTCTCTGTCATAGTTTTGTTCTGGAAAAAGAAGAGAAACAGATCTCTAATGGATGGTGAGTTCTGCAAGCCGATTTACTAATACCATAATAGAAATTAGGTAAAGTCATATAAAAAGAATATATTTATACATCTATCTCTTAATAGTCTGGTAAACCTAAATTGAAATGATGTTTACTTACTAAAATATCACTCCTGCACCCCTACTTGCACTCATGCAACTGACAGTCTTCGTTGCTTGTCCCTCTTCCTGTCAGAGGGGGGCAGAAGGGAGCAAACCATGTCTCTACAATCGGGCTTCTGATTATAGCCGTGCACAACCAGGGAGTAGGGGGTGGGTTGGGGACATTTAAGGATCGGAGCATTTAAATAAAAATAATTTCAATTTAGGTTTACTGATCAATTAATATTAGACTGATACCAAGGGAAGATGACAAAATTTAGATTAGTATCCCATTAATATTACCTGCTTAAACCATCATCATCTATTTATATAGCGCCACTCATACCGCAGCGCTGTACAGAGAACTCACTCACATCAGTCCCTGCCCCATTGCAGCTTACAGTCTAAATTCCTTAACATACACACAGACTAGGGTCAATTTGATAGCATCCAATTAACCTACTAGTATGTTTTTGGAGTGTGGGAGGAAACCAGAGCACCTGGAGGAAACCAACGCACACACAGGGAGAACATACAAACTCCACACAAATGGTCGGGAAGTCCTAACCACTAAGTCATTGTGCTATCCAAACTATAGGCTCCATCCCATGCAGGTCATCACAGAGTTAGAAATCTCCCAAGGTTCATTTTGCTCAACAATTCCTGATATTGGGTAAATAGTTTTATCTTTACCAAACTGAATCACTAATATTTTTTTACAGCTTTTAATCGTGTACACGTTAATTTAAAGATATAGTTTAAGGGTGCAACAAGTTTCCTCTGACTTTAAAATAAAATTTGTTGTTAAAAAAAAAGCACACTTTTATTTTAAACAACAAAAATGAGAATGTTGAATTTAAAAACCCTGTTTTGGACTAAAGAAAACTAAAATAAAATAAATTTATTTTTGGGTTTAGCTGAAGAAGTGAAGGTAAAATATAAACTTATAATTAACCTGGATGCTTCAAGAGATCCTCTGGAGTCACCAACAGCTATAATAGTCTTGCGCTATTCTTCCCTGCTCTCTTACCGTTCAGTCTACTAAATAGGTGTTAATTCTCCTCTCCTGTGATTTTCCCATTCACATTAATTACATTAATGATAAGTATTATTTCATTGTTTATCATAACTCCTTGAACTCCTCCTAAAACTACTTTTTTAATTTTGAGTGGAGTTATCCTTTAAGTTGCTATAAGTGTAATAATCATACATACTGGTTTTTATAGAAACTTAAGGCCGCACATTCCTGAAGGAACAATCTGATGATTCTGCCCATGATTATACCATACATGGAATAATCACATTTAGAAAGAAAGAGAGCAAAACTCAGCCCACGCAATGATCTTGGTCTTTAGAGCGGCAAAGTTGAATCTTATGTTTATGATTATAGAAATGTTTAGCAAAATGGGTTTCAGTTTTGGATTCGGTTTAATTTTTTTCAGACTTATTGTTTCCAATACAACTTTTATGTCCTGAAAGCCTAATTTGTATTTTACTAGTAGTGTGCCCAACTTAGCTAAATCACATATACAGCAAATAGACTGTATTATTACTATTACAAGTGTAGAAGTGATTACATGGATAATATATAACTTTATTTGGATATTAAATAAATTCTCCTTTAGTGTCAGAATTACAGGATGGGGAAGATATTCATGGAAAAGAACCTTTCTTAAAGATATCACTGTAAATTGCTTATTTCCCCTGTTCAGCTCTTACAATAATATATGTTATGTTCTTAGGTCTTTTATATTCAAACTCAGGCTTATTTATAAATAATCTGCCATAAACAGAGTTTCCTTCTAATTCTTAGTTCTTTAGTTTTTTTTTAGTGTTACCTTTCAATAAATCATACCTTAAACCATATAACAAATTTTTATTTACTTGTTTTGAGTTACAACCCTGCTGTGTCAACCCATTCATCAAATTATATGCCTAGCTATCAAATTTTTCATCACTATCCATTATTCATCTAAGACGACTACATTGTCATTTCGGTAATTTATTAATTAAAGGTTTAGAATAAAAACCATTATTGCTCAACATTATAGTCTGTCAACGTCTGACGTACATAGTGATTTCTACCGTATAATGATTATACCAACTCTAACGGCTTTTATTAATCTTCACACTGTTTTTGCAAATATTGAGCTCCAGGTCCAGGTCCCCTAAACAGATCCCCCAAACATGAATGTGTGTGGCCTTTTGATTCATTTGAGTATTAAATAAAATAACTACAGTTATCAGCACATTCAATTATATAAATACTACATTTCAATTTTTTTTTTACATTACAATGCCTTTTACTAACCTATCTTACTTGCATACAGATTATCTGTGATATCTGCTGACGCACATATGTGTACTTTTTAAATAAAAGACTATGCCGTCACAGTCATCACTATCAGTTGGCATTTACACAAGTACTGTAGTGGGTGTAAATGAAACTGCTGAAAACAAGCTGACTTACCAGAAACCCAGGACTTGAATCGGAAGAACGTGTGTCAGTAGGCCATGTACAGTAAAGGCACGCCAAGGGCCGTCTTAATGCATGAGCACCTGGGCAGTAGCCTGGGGGCCCCACGAGCATAGGGGCCCAATAGGCTTGCCAACTTTTCAGTATATTATTCCAGGAGATTTATTCAGAACCATCAATCCCTCTTTATTAAAACGTTTAGGTGGACTAATCATCTCAGTACCAGCTGTTATCTGTACATGCGATCTTATGTTGTGAATACATGTCTTGACCTTAATGAAAACAACACACACATACTAATTGTACTGTACAATTAATACATGTAGGGCTCCGGTGCACTGCTTTGACTGGGGGCCTATAATGCTGTTAAGATGGCCCTGAGCACGTCCTTACCGTACATGGCCTATGTAAGTTTGTCACTTCCTTCCTCTATTCTCAATTTATAAGTACTCATAAATGTAAGTTTTGTTCTGACATGAATTGCACGCAATTGTGTTAATTGGTGCAAGGTCCGTTTCTGAGCATTTCATGGAAGATGCCATACACAAATTAATTTAATCTCTATGGGCCTGAGTCATTAAGGAGAGCAAAGCAAAAAAAAAAAAGGAGTAACTTTGCACCTTGGCAAAGGCATGTTGCATTGCAGAGGGAGGTACATTTTAAATGTGGAGATAGATTTATAGTTGAGGTACAGAATGTCCTTGATCAACGTTCAATTTGAGTATAAAAATAAAGCTATCAAGTATATGTTTTACATGAAAAAATATCCAGTATTTAACAAATAATAAACTAATTTGCACCCCTTGCATTGTAACATGGTTTGTCCAGGATCAAATTTACTCTTTTTTTTGCCTTGCTCTCTTAAATAACTCAGGCGCTATATGTTTAAATATATACTGCTGATTACATTTTTCATTGCTGGTACAAATTGTTTTTCTTTTTGAATGCTTAATTTTCTTTATTGCCTTCAGTATTATAGCAATATAGAATAATAGTAGGGAATCATATAATAAATGTACTCGTGAAACTAACTCCAGTGTTTCTAGCTGAACTGCTTGATATACAAATGAGGTACAAGCACTTCCTGCTTACCATGGTGGCTGAGAGTGCCAGGGAGCTGATAGGAATGTTTTTCCCTCCTGTGTCTGTGGCAGTGATGTAATGGGGGCCAGGTGTGTTTTTCCATTGCCGCTGATGGTAACAGGTGGCAGAAGATGCCGGGTTTAGTAGAGGCACTGGGGTTAGTTGTAGTTAAAAATTTAAAGAGCCAGATGCTCCGCTGGTACCTGGTTCCACTGTTCACTCTGGCGGGCGAACAGGCGGTGGGCAGCTGTAGAAAAGACCTTCTTGCAGGAGGTTGTAGTTCTACAGAGCTGCGCAGGGTCGCGGGTCTGTTGGTGCCAGCTGGTAATCTTTGTGCCTCACTTATTCTCTTATATTTAAAATTAATTTCAGTTTATGCCTCTTCCTGTTGCAATTTTGCACTCTCAAAAATCTCATGCCCCCAAAACAACCTTCCGCCCTGGGCTGCATCCTATTGGATAATTAGATGCTGGGTCAATGCTATTGTACTGGTGGCTTTTTTTTATGGGGAATTTTGATGGTGTTTTATTTCCTATTTAGACTAGGACAGATCAACCAGAATCTCAACTAGTCCTGGGCTGATCAGCCTGGTGCTTGCTTCACTATAAAATGGGGTCATGCTTGTGGTCTCCCTTTTATGGTGGACACCACCTCAAATTGTCTGGCTCTGAGGCAGGTTGAGGAGGGTGGAACACACTGACTGTTTTGAACTGATTTATTTATGTGAAACAAGATGAATATTCCATGGAAAAGTTTAGAACATTTTACTTTTCAGTATTGTAAGGTAATGAATTCCTTGCACATGTCACTGAATCCATTTTTCTAACTAAGGACTATTTGAAAGAAAGTACAACTGTCAGAGAAAGCTGAGCACATGCAAGGAGCATCTCAGCAGCTGTGTAGTGAAGGAGATCACATTCAGAATAACTTTGTAATTGGTGCGTTTCTACATCACAATTCACCAAATATAAGACTGTTTTGCATAGAAGTGTATAGGTGTTAGGGCCCAAGACCACAAAGATGAGTTTTTAGAACAGATAGAGTAGAGATCTTCACCTTTAGCAGCCACCTTTCCCGTAGAGCTTTATATGCTCACAGGTACACAGATGCCCCCAGGTCTTAGGCTCAGAGTAGTAAAAGCTCATCAAATATGGCCGTAGCGCAGGTGGAATCTGTAGTGCTAGCCCAGACTGGAGCGGGTATTCAGTAGCAGGCCATGGTCAGGGGTCTAAAGGAAACAGGTAAATCGATATCCAATCAGAGGTCAGGGTCACAAGCGAAACAGCGAAACCCAGAATACAAGCCAACAAGCAGGCAAGGTCCAAGGTACAGGCAAAGGTCACAACAGTAGATCAGTCAAACAGGAATCCAACATCAGGTCAGCATAGCACATGACTGGAAATGCTATAACCGGCAGGGAGGCTAAGCCCTCCCTGCCTTAAATACAGAACAGAGCCAATCAGAACCCTGCCCAGTAAATACCCACAGGGGCTGCTTAATAAATTATTGCCTGCTTAATTAGCCCACAGACTTTACTAATTACCGCACACACACCCGGCTGCCCTGTGTTTCCTGGACGTGGCGTACAGCACTACGACATCCGGCCATTGCCCTAGCAATGGTTGGACCACAACCTGGAAGTGATGCCCCAGTCATTAAGGAGATGGCCGGAACACAAGGCACAGAGGAGAGCGGGCTCATAACAATAGATATATGATTTATTAAGATGTATTATAACAGAATACCGACAGTCACTGTGTTCTTTAGATCTTTCTGAACCCATAAATTTTAACCTTCTCTGATTACATGTGGTGCTTGGTTTCATGGGGACCGTTATGAAAACTGGCGCAAAGGAGAAGAGGAGGTCTTGCCCATGGCAACCACTGAGATTGCTTTTTCTAGTGGAGTTTAGCAAATTAAAGCAAACATTAAGTTGGCTGCAATGGGCAATACCACGTTATTACTTTACCAACTTTCAAAAATTGGCCCTAGAGATATTATAAAGCATACCATGACAGGTGCTACAACAGACTGTAGAATACTTGGATATTACCCTAAAATCTGGACCCTGCATTATTACTTTTTTGCTTTGTTGATGTTATACCTAAGCAGTGAAAAGAATAATGGCTGAAGCAGAGCAGTGATCCATTTCTTGGTGACTCTGGTAATAATGTTACCCATAATTTTCCAGGTGAGAACCATATGCCAGAATATTACGCAGTGCTGAACAGAGAATATTTAATCATCCACATCAGTCCCTGCCACATTTGAGCCACATTTGAGCTTCCAGTCTAAATTCTCTACCACACCAGCACATACACACGAACACACACACGCAGGGCTAGATTTACTAAGCTGCGGGTTTGAAAAAGTGGGGATGTTGCCTATAGCAACCAATCAGATTCTAGCTATCATTTTGTAGTAGGTACTAAATAAATGAAAGCTAGAATCTGATTGGTTGCTATAGGCAAAATCCCCACTTTTTCAAACCCGCAGCTTAGTAAATCTAGCCCACACTGTTTATATTGCATCATGAAGACCCATGTCTGGAGCATGGCATATAGGGACACCCCTTTCCTAATGCCCTGTCGACAGAAAAATCATACGGGTATGTGTAGAAGCAGTTTGTCACCAGAGTTACCACATGAAATTTACACTTTGACTTTGCATAAGGTACTGACACAGACTGCTAGATGGGGAAAGTGTCATGTATTTTGACTGTCTGAGGACATCCACATGCCCGCTTACACCGACACCTAGCCATGGAGGCTACAGCCCTATTCAACCACTTTGCATCATTTGAACAAGTTTGATCCCTCTTTAAAGCTGTTATGCAGTTCTTTATGTAGAATTTCACCACATTCTCGCTTTCCGGGCACCCTACATGTCTCTATAAAACTCATCAGGTGTTTCTCCACAGCCTGAACCTCCTCTCTGTCCCAGAATTTCCTCCGCACTTCTTTGCAACCTGAAAGGAAGTAGAGTGGTCCATTATGGCTCCACAAAATACAGAGAAGGCAAAGTTCTTCTTCCTAGCTGTGTGCTACACCCAGAGCCGTAACTTAGTATTCTAGTGCCTGGGGCGAGAAAGACAAATGCCGCCCCCCTAGCCCTTAATTTTAACCAAATTACCTAAAATACTTCTAAATTACGCCCCCCTTCAGCGTTGCGCCCTGGGCGGTAGCCCCTATCGCACAGCCCTAGTTACTGCCCTGGCTACGCCTACTTGTGGAAGCCATGGCTGGGCACTGTTGCCAGGTCCATGTACTGCCTCTCTTCTGACGTGGAAGTGTCGACTAAACAGATATGTAAATGATGGAGGTAATAGTCAAAAGCATACATCAGACACTAGATTTTCCAGTTACCGTCCGGATCAATGTGCATCTCGTACAAATTCTTGCCTTTCAATTCGGCCAGTCTGTCACTCTCAAGAGTCATTAACAGTTTGCTGATCTTGGCGAGTTGGAAGGTACCGTCTGGGAGGCGGTAATTCTGCCAGTGCACCCTGATATCGTGCCCAAGGAAGTCTGCCAACTGCTCCAGTTCTGTGTCATTTAGGTTGAGGGCCTTCGAGAGAGTGGCAATGCGCTTTTGAAGCTTTGTGGAAGACAGCGTGTGGAGATGCTTGGCCCTACACTCTTGGGCAAATAGTCGTATGCAATCAGAGCCTCTGAAGTGTGACAAGGCAGCTGGTCTGACAAACATGCAGCAGTGCAGCCCTCCATCATGGCTCAACACTCCACAATGCTCACTATCTTTTTCAGGCCGTGCCCGGTCTTGAGTACCAGCAAGGGCATCTTAAATGTACCTGTCTCCTTGTCATAGAAAGCTACCAGCTTCACAGCGTCTACTACATGCAGAAAGTTTGATGGGGCAGTAAAATCTTCCATCCTCTCCAAAGGGGTAGCTCTTCTGGCCTGTAGCAGTTGCCTGCCCATTTCTCTAAGATGTACTCGTGCTTGCCAACATGTGATCCGACCCGATTTAACAGATGCTGTTCAATGTGAATGAGTTCTCTGTACAGCGCTGCGGAATTAGTGGCGCTATATAAATAAATGATGATGATGATGATGATGATGATCTCCATGATGCATCGATCATTTTTGACTACGAGTAAGACTTCATCCTGGGTCATGTCACTCAAGAGCTTCCAAAAGCCATCACTGATGTCAGGTAGAACAGGCTGAGCAAAGGTTTATAGTGAGTGGACTCTGTTCTTGCCAGGTGTGAGCTTGTTGCCCCTTCGGTTTAGTTTACATCTCTTCATGTATCGCCACAGGTATTTCCTTGCAAGCAAGCCCTGGTAGGCTACACAGTGCATGAAGCCTCCAGTATCCATCTCTTTGTCTGGAAGTTTGCACAGGACCAGAACGCCATGGCCTGCCCTCATTGCCTCAGCGTTGTGTGCAAACCTGCCCCTATTGCGAAGATGTGCCATTGGCATGCACCTTTCTTTTGAGTGCTTGGGGAATTTCAGGGCCCAGGCTACTTCAGTCTCATTGCAGTGAACATGCTCCATGTGACAATTTGTAAGAGGGGCTTCTCACATTACAGGCAGTACTGCTTTTTGTTATACGCCCTGGAGCCGTCACTGTTTCTGGATAGCGCTTGGACAGACACCGCGTCGTTTCTCCGACCCTCTGTGATTAAAACACAGCTAGCAGAAGGTTGAGTATGGACATACCTAGAACTGATCTCTGGGTACCTGCACTCTGCTGCACTGGTGGGCAGCGGGGCATCACCGCTGGTGTCTGAACCACTCTCCTCTGAAGTGTCAGGGACATACTTATCTCCACTGCTCTCTGGGCTATAGTCGGAGCTACCGGTGGGCTCTGTCATGCTTCACTGTCCCCACTTTACCTTCAGCAGCAGACGGATGTGACTGTGTCTTTACCAGCTTGGTGTACAAAGTGGCGTCAGGATGCAGTCATTTCCTCTTCCTGCTCCTGCTATACATTTGGACAGTACACTGGCCTTTAGTGGTGAGATGCACTCACACTTTCTCCCCTCCACATTGGACACATGCACACTATTGTTCCGACAAATGTGACTTGCGGGGACCTGCCAGATTTTTATGCTGAGTATATCAGCAAGGTCCCCTGCATTGATTAGCCTTAAGAAGCTTTGTAGAGACCTCAATTTTTGTCCCCACTGTGACTCAGGTCCCCACAGTGTTGGTGTGTAAACAGGTCAATGTCCCCACAAGCATATGAATGCAAATACACACACACACACACACACACACACACACACACACACACACACACACACATACACACTTACACTAGGGGCCCATTGTGTCAGAAATCAATTAACCTACCAGTATGTTTTTGGACTATGAGAGGAAGCCAGGAAACCAATACAAACATGAGGACACCATACAAACTCCAGACAGATAGAGCCCTGGCCGGAATCGAAACCATGGACCCAGCACTATGAAGTAACTATTATAACCATAGGTGTATGTCATAAAAATTTTGATTTTTAGATCAGTATGGCATACAGTCTTATTTTAGTGCAGCAATATAACTTACGACTCATACGTACGTAAGTTTCTATCAAGTTCTGTGACTCCGCCTTGATGAGTTGTACTGACAATAGCTCAACCACACACAGTACTTAGCCAATGAAAATACGTGCAAGGTGCATGTTTTAAATACTTTTCCCCACATCATCCAAGTAGCAATTATTGTGCCTTTTCTGGAGTTCTGGCTGGCTGCATAGAGAAGTAAAAACGCGATGACAGTTTCTGTCATTACCATGCATGTTTCTGTCTGGAGCTTGTGCCATTTACAGTAGAAGTTGATTCTAATGAAGATAATTTGGCTTTTTAGAGCCAAAATTCACATCTGTAGGTGATTTATTCCTCATTTAAACTCCTCTTCTATTTTCCCATACTTAGGTAAGACATGCTCACAAAAAAGAAAAATATGAGCGCGGGAGGGAGGGTGCAAGAGTTCACAGGCGGGAAAAAATGTGAAGTCATCTGTCATTCCGTAAGAAAAATATATGAAGAGAAAAAGCACACATCTACATGTACATAGGCTATACATAAATGACATAAAAATAATGTATGTCTGTATTTCAATTCCGTTTTGTTTTCATTATTTAACTTTTTTCACTATTTTATCATAAAATAACTAAAGAAAAAATACTTTTTAGTTGGACTATTTAAAGAGCAGTTCACCAGTTTGCCAAGACCTTGCACTCAGCTTTGAACCTTTCACAAATGAGAGTGGTCTGCA
Source organism: Mixophyes fleayi (assembly GCF_038048845.1). NCBI lineage: Eukaryota > Metazoa > Chordata > Amphibia > Anura > Limnodynastidae > Mixophyes > Mixophyes fleayi. The sequence goes on along the minus strand of NC_134402.1, from coordinate 383,945,513 downwards.
GCAAACAATCTTTATTGTTTTCTCCCAAGTTCTGCTAAAGTGACTTTGAGCAGGGACATTGTTGTAAGTAACATTCAAAAGTGTTTGAAGATGTGCCAGAGGCTATTTTATTGTACCATTGTGTGGACATGGGACAAATAGGAGTAAAATACAGACATGTGAGCTGTGAAAACAAACTATTATTTTAAACGCTTTTTTAGCATCGGATCTGGGCCAGAATCAATTAAACTTTGGTCATTATAAGTGAAAATACAAAATAACCTTACAAAGGTAAACACATATATGCTGAGAATGTAAGAAAATATAGTAACATACAACTTTTAAAAAGCAAATAAATTGCTCCTGTATAGAGCATTATTTGATCCAGTTTACGCCCAGATCACCCTATCCCATATGTTGTTCACAAACAAATTACCAATAAGTGCCCTGGTACTAACTTTTTAATCTCCAGTATAAATCATATTCATATTCCTGACAAGGGAAATATACAAAGAACTGGGCCAAGGGAGTAAGCCTCTTGCTGATTATTGTTTAAGCAAATACAATGGAATGGCACACATTTAACTCTCCCACTGCCATGGTGGTCTGTGATGCCTTGTACGTTATAGAGTTCCCATTAATTGAACTGTTAACATAATCTGCTGGCAGACTGAGAAGGTGTGTGAGTGTTGAAATACAAATATTTATAAATATACTACCACATTATAACCTATCAATGTTCTCACTACCTCTCAGTACCTATTATTATACCCAAATTTAAAAAATGTACTTATTTCCCCCATAACACTTAATTATTACAGAATATAGAAATGCTTTATAAATGGGAAGGACTGAAATTTTATACCGATGAACTATAAATAGTACAGGATTGAAAGCAATACGACTATATATACAACTTCTGAGAAATATTGATACATCTGGATGTTTAATAATTATGATAGTTGTGTATAATAGTGGAATACAAAAGGAGTACTGAATAAATGCTGCTTATCAGGAGAAAGGATAATGTTTAAACTGTTTAAGTGACTGATTAATTACTATAGTTATAACTTCTTTACTGTAGGTACATAGCTTACATATATAAATATGAAATTATCACCACATACATATATAAACATATATTCTGTATTCAGTAAGCATCAATAAATAGAAACAGCACACTATTTTGAAGTGTTACATTTATTTAGGAAAAGTGTTTACTACACTCTTGCATTTAACAATTTCACATGTAAGGTATTTTTAATAATAAGTCATCAGCTGAGGCTCACACTAGCAATAGAACCTAAGAAGTGGATTAATGAACCCATATTAAATTAGTGCAATTGAAAGTGAGTTACGGCACATTAAAAATGACACACAAGTGAAAATAAAGGGAAAAGTGCTAAATGTAGAGCTAAATAAAAAAAATATAACTGCATGCAATTTTGTATCTTTACATATACATTTTGTTTCACTACATAAAAATAAATTAAACAAACCCCAATATATATATATATATATATATATATATATATATATATATATATTTATATACACATATATATGTATAGATGTCTCTTTTTTACATTTATTCTACATTTTATTTAATTTAATAATTAAGTGAAACAGTTAAATAATTAATAATTAAGATTTCATGATGATACTTAACATTTGTCACATGCATGTAAATGCCATTTTACATATATCTATAACTCTGTTTATCATTTTTACTCAATATCATGTCGTAGATTAAATATTTTTATTATTAATGCAGATTTAAATGTATATTGAGCTGACACCTGTGAAATTGTTCTCACAAATGCTGAAAATTAGAACTAAAATATATTACTGCAAAGCAACTATAATAATATGTTGTTTACATAAATATTTTTGACATCTATACATCAATATACATTTGTGGAAAAAATGGAGATGTAGAATAATATGTAAACTTATAATAAATCTATATTAAAAACTGGTAGTAGGTAATTAAATTATCCTTGGCGCTAAAGTAAATATAGCCAAACTTGTAAAATTTACCATATGTATAGATGTTCTATTATATTTCAGAATGGGTTATATTTTTGTTGAAATGAGAAGAGAAAATATTAGTTACATAATTAAATAATTGTTATATGTAATTGTGATTTGCTTCTTGGCTATACATTGTGTATCTGACATATTTTGTGTAGGCTTGCAAACTTTAAATTACTTATTTGTTGTTGCCTGTTCCTCTTATTTTATTACACATGAGATATGCCATAGAGGACAAATAAACATATATATTAGTTTCCTTACAGTTCTAGGACATCTAGCTATGTTTTTGCTGCCCTTCCCATTTTCTTTTAACAGTGACTGTAAGTGTCTACTTTTCTGAGTTCTGACATTTTTGTAAATAAAATACTTTTTGGAATACTGTTAAGCTTTATACATATACTACAAAATAATTGTACATTTTACATTCTGGACAAATAAGTGTACTTCTTTTGAAAGTAACTCTCTCTTTTTACGTAGATTGCTACACATAGCTCTGCATTGACAAAATGTAAGATGACACTGGGCAACACTTGTTCTTATTACTATGCTGAATATATAAAACAACCCCTAAGTTCTTTGCTAAACTAGGCGACATCAATAGCCTCATAATCAAATAAATATATGTATAATATTAATACGGTTTATGTCCTTATATATAAATTCTAAAAATGAAAAATAATCATCTGGTTCATGAGAATCATCTCAGTCATGTGACAATACTTACCTTCCTGTTGATAACTCTTTCTGTGTAATATGTTCACGTCATCAACCTGTTAATAGTTTACAAACATCCTGCACAATGGTAGCAATGAAATCCTATATGGCTTCATGGTGTTTAACTGTGTTTGTCATGGGTAGTGGGATAGGGAGGTAATCTGCTTGGATGGAGGCGGGTGTGAAAAGAGGGAAAAATGAAATCTTCCTCGATAGGCCCTGCATGATTTTAGAAACAGCTCAGTATTAAATCGTGATGCTATTTTCTACAACATTACTTAAAATTCTGTCATCAAACAAAATGAGATATTTAGTTAATGATGTTTTAGATTTTCAGGTCAATAAATATTCTCTAAGCATTATGAAAAAAATTAAAACAAATTCCATGTGTATTATTTATAGCAAATTGGATTAATTTCACATGTTTAGGATTCTAAGTATGTATTGTTCAAAGTAAAATGATAGCAAAATGATTTAAGTTAAAAAGGCACTATTTCTGCTTACAGAATATTTCCATAAATGTATTATATTCACGCAATAGGATGTGTTATGCAATTTTCTTATATTATGCACTATTTCTATACACCTCTTCTATATTAGATCAAGGGTGCTTTGACAATTGTAAGTTTGTACTATTATATTAAGAGGTGATATTATTAGCAAATTAAAAATCAGCAAAATCTATTATTAACAGATATAATTGGGAAAAACTTTGTACTGAAATGAATATATATGTAAACACCATTTTCATTACAAAAAAGGCATATATATATATATATATATATATATATATATATATATATATATTAATATGATAAAATTAGTACTTATTTTAAGCATTTTCTTAATGCTAAAATTGCAGTGATTAAACGGATAACATTAAATTGAATCTTGTCATTAACCTGTTACAAATAATAGCTGCTCCAATTTATCTGTTCAGCTTTTTAAAGTAGTAATTAAATTTAAATGAGTGTTGTAGAATATTCTCAATTACAGTTATACATGCTTACAGAATAAAGTGGCTAGAAAATTGACGATTGTACCTTATTTGAGACTTCATATGGTGTGGCTCCTAAAATTTTAATTTTAAAGAAATAAATTAATTTCCTAACACAAAAGTAGAAATAAATAGGAACCAGAGACAATTTAATAAACAAGCGCATACATTACAGAAAAATCATAATGGATCTTCAATGTTTATTTTTTCAGTTGTTAATGTATTTTACACAAATAAAATAAATCAACCATAAATATAAACTATTTTTGATTTTAATGATAAAAAAAGAATGAAAGGAAGATGATTTTCAATCTGTATACAGTGTTGTGATACTAAACATAGTGCCTGCAACTCTGTGGATCTATTTTACAAAAAGCGTGTACATGTAGATGTATGTATGTATGTATGTATGTATGTATGTATGTATGTATGTATGTATGTATGTGTGTTTGTATGTGGGGAGGGTGTGATTTACTAAAGGTGTAACTTTCTGCCAGCTTAGATAATCTGTGTTCACTTCCAGCGTGGTTAGGAAAATGTAAACGTTAACTTTTTTAAAAAATACATTTTGCTAAGCTGATTGGGTGTAAACACAGATCCGCCAAGTGGTGGGAAATGTACTCATTGTGCAAATCTCCCCTGCCTGTGTTTAAAACTGCCTGTCAGATGGAATATTAAATAACTTTGTTATCTATTGATATCAGGTTAAGTGACAGATATGATCTGATCTGATATCCATTAACAGTTATCTACACTTCAGATCTAGAAACACTTAGATGCACTTTGCACACTGTTCTGGCTCAGGACCTCTCCTTTCAGCTATTTACCTGTTTCAATGGCATTGCAAGTAGTGAATTTATTTCTGTAGAATGCAAGGAATTTTAAGCCATCCCATGCTGTTTCACAATGGTTAGAGTTTATTGAACTGATAAACTCATGTTTGTTTCTCAAGTGTCAACTAAGTTTTAAACTGTTGAACAGGTGAGGTTTAGATCTAATTGAGTCCACTAAAATTGCATCATGTGTCAAAGATTAACAAGGACGTCCTAAGCAGGTTCGGTAGGAAAGTGTGGTGTATTATTTACTACAGTAAGCAGGAGGAATTCACGACACAAAACAAGTATGTGAAAAGCTATACAGCTTGGAATTTCAGCAGTCATTCTTATCAATGAAAACAGTCACTAAATAAAATAAACACGTTTACAAATTATTACTTAGTTTTAGAATTGTGTTAACTGTTGCTGTGGGGACACCTTTGGTTTTTAAACATGATGCTTCAATTCAATTAATATCCTGAAACCCTCAGGATATTTATTTTATTATGCAGTAGTATATAATTTTTATAGCACGCAAACAATGTAAATACCAGTTGTAAAGACCAATTACTGTATAATATAGTTGCCTATTCTTTCCTAAATATGTAATTATAATACATGATATAATATTTGATTGTTAATGTAGATAATATGAATATTAATTGTGTTCTTTTACTTAAAATAGCATGATTGGCTTTATTTAGACTCTCCTGTCATAGTCCTGCCTTATGTGTTACTGTATTTAGGTTGGTGAATCTAGGTATGCTTTTTCCCCAACCCTAACACTCTTCACAGTAATGTTTTCCTTTTGTCTGATGTTGCAATTTATAATTAATCACGTCTGTCACAATGTATGTTATCATTAGGGAGTGTCAGTTTACTGGTGTGTTTTGATTTGCAAGTGATGTTAATACAATATTAAACTCAGACACGTATACATCTACAATGATAATGTTTGCTTTATTCTCATGCACTCACATTTTTATTAAATTGTATATGTGGTCTCTTCTATATACAGGATTCTTTTAAAATTATATTTAATTTGCAATAACATTAGCTGAAAAGTGTAATTCTGGGATCTTTATACATGTCTGCAATGTTCAGAGATGTGGAGAGGCTGCCATCTATGGCAGAGGGCTGGGTGATTCTAATCCAGCAGCATTGATACGGAGGAGGGGATTGTTATGTACTTTAATTCATTTGAGAAAGTTTCCTGCACTGTAATATTATGTATTTGATATGGGAAATGAACTATGTTTATAATGAATTTGGGATTAGATGCATGTGTAACTCATGACTTAAAGTTTTAAAGACTAATCAAATATAGATTTAAAGTTTAACTCTATCTATAGATATTAAATAAGCATATAATTCTTTTTTCGCCAAGGTATAATGAAAAATAAACTGGACTCAATGGAACAGTGCCCCCCAGTGGTCAAACTCTTCTTGTTTGTCTATGTCATAGCAGTGACTTTAACACAATACAAAGTGCCTGACAACTCCACCCCTCTGTTCTTAGCGAATGGACAGGGTTCATTCTCACAAACAGGGGTTCTGCCCAACAAAATAGCTGCCTTCGCTGTGTATAGTTAACTGAACCACTTTAACTAACACATTTCTGACATTTACTTGCAAGCATTTCTGCCTATTATTAAAATTAAGGATTTCTAAGTGTCAAGTGCCAACGTCCATGAGTAATTATAATAATAATATAAACATTCGTAACCAGTCATTGGTCTTTGGTACAAGGTATTGTAATTATAAACATTTCTGAAAGCGAAAAGATTGATATTAAAGTGGTACTTTAGAATGTAAGCTCACACGGTCAGGGTCCTCTATCTTATATCTCATGTCTCCATTCTCCTCGATGTCCCGGAATTGTTTTTGTATGCCATGCAGTTTGTTATATCAATTGCATCCATGCATTTATTGTTCTGCTTATCTGTACATATTGGGCCTGAAGAAGGTGTGTTACCATAATGTTGTGAATAGAAAACAGGGTTATTTACTAACATTCCTCATAGGGACAAATCTGTACTAAAATGCACTATAACCATTTTTACCTATCAGACATTTGCTTTCATAAACTGCTACACAGCCTGTGCTACTCTTACAACTATATGGGAGGTAGGCCTTAATAACTAGTCATGATGCTTTTGGGTGAATGTATAAGGAGAAAACAACTGAAAGCAATTAAGTCTCTTTGTAGAGTATTCTCATTTCAATTAAATAAATGGGTTACTAAAGGCATGTTCTGTCCTGAATCTCACAGGTTTGACAATAGATGTGTATTGCTACACAGCTGTTATGTAGATCGGTATGTTTTGTGTTGTTTAATGAGACAATTGTGTCTGATATTGAAGTATGGCATATACTTATAATAACTGTCAAAAGTGGAGAGTCTATGAAATTGCATATTAATGATTCACTAAACATAACATAACATAATAAAGAAGAACTACAAATAAAAATTAAAATATTTAATTCTCAGCTCCCATTGTTAGCCAATTATATGAAAAACACAAAACTGGGGAACACACATTTTTAAATCATTCTGGCATATATATCCTTTATAAGTCTGAGTAGGAAAGTAGGCAAGTTTAGTTAGCGTGGTACAGAGAATTACCATAAAATTAATATTTTATGCAGAGAACAATGCAAGAGATATCAGCCCTTCTAAACAGGAAATGTGGATTCTAGCTATCGTTTACTACAATGTACTAGATAAATGATAGATATGGGCTGCATCAATTTTTAACTTTTTACAAGGTTTGATAAATCTAAAGGTTTGTGTCTGTGACAGTGGTCATGAGTCTGTGTAACAGTTTATGTTAGTGATGGGCCAGTCGAATCTTCCCCTGTGGCCATCAGTTCTGTTCCCCCAGTCTTTCTTATTCTTTTCCTTGTGTTATAAACCAGAGAATAAAACTGAATGAGAGCAGCTGGGTTCTTTATCAAGTGATCCCTTCTGCAGATTGCAGGGAAGTTTCGCAGCCCATCAGAGTAGTTGGGTTGGAAGGGAGTGCAGTATATTCTGCACCATGGGGTCTACGTTTATCCATTGAGACCTCCGAACTGGAGGAAAGTCTTTTTTAGGCTACCATTAGAATGGAGTTAAAGGAATGATTAAATAGATGTAATTAGGTTATTAGCTAGTAGTAGGGGAGGGTCCCCACCCACTGGTACTCCCAGTGGGTGGAGCATGTGGAGATATTTTGGAGTTCATATGGGATCTAAGTGCAGGTGGAGGTCTGAGTACATGTTATGGCAAGTGGGACATCTGAGTGGACTGTGGGTGATTTGAGGGCATGTGAGGGGGTCTGAGGGGCACGTGGGGACATTTTGGGATGAGTGATTTGGGGGTACCCAGGTCATTTTCCGGCTGTTTTTACCTTTATTGCTGAAATGAATGGTAATTTGTGCCCCTTTTGAAGGATGGAGGGCTGCACTTGTGGTCCTTGAAGTGTATCAAACGGCTCCTCACTGGTCTACAATTCATGTGAAATATTTAAATCTCCTGACATTGATCTACAGAACTGCAGCCACTGCAAGGAGTGTGGCTGCTATGGGTCCTGAGATAGGGGGCTGGCAATACCAAGACGCTGCACTCTCCAGGCCCTGCCCCCCATCCCCCAAGGCCCCTGTTCTACTCTCAAAAGAGCAGAGCCTCAGCCTCTTCTGAGAATGCGAGTGTACGGCACATGCGCAAGGAAGCCAATGTCTGGGTTGCACTGTGCATGTGCCAGACTCGCACAAACTCAAAAGAGGCCCTTACCCTGCTCTTTTAAGAGGCAGCAGCTTCCCTGGACCCTTCCTCACATTTTGTTATGGGGCCAAACTATGTTCTGTGCTGCCCATGCTGACATCATTTTCTCTTTCAGACTATGATTTCTCTGAACATTCGAAAGAATTCAGTCTACCAAAATTTGCATTGAATTCCCTTTTAAAGAAAAATGAACTGGGAATTTTAACACAAATTCAAAAAAGAGATCTGTACCACTCACCTTTACACATGTGTGCAGCACTGATAAATAATTGTGACATAGGCATGAGTGTGTGATAGTGACCGTGTGACCATGTGTTCATCCGAACAGTCAAGATTGATCTGCAGTTCAAAATAAATGGGACAACTGATTAATCAGGAGTTTATGATAATGGTTTTGGACTTATGTGTCACAATTAGCCGGTAATGCATGCACAGGAGGTCAGATTTTGGGATTTAAAGTAACAAATTTATGTAAACATTGGCAAGGATACAGAGAACGGAATAGATTGCTTGGTACTAACGTGTACCTGTCACCTACATATACCTCCTAATAATTGGGTAGGTCGCATTGGAGTGGACGGCGTGGCCACAACACGACGGGGGTATGCTTAGCGCTTTGAGGTGCTAGGCTGCCCCATTCTCTCCTCCTCCTCCAAACCCCTTCATTGCCTTGCGCACCACGGAAAGCACCAGTGAACAGAATGCCTCTGGGACAAAGCTGTCCCGATCAGGATTGTGGGACAGAGTCCTCAAATCGGGACTGTCCTGCCTAAATCAGGATGGGTGGTAGATATGCCTACATACAGCTAATATTAAGAGAATACATGCTATGTGTTAACTAGGAACTAGTGATATCTTTGAGGCACTAGTATGGGCAACAGTGAGAAGAAGTTAAACCATACATGGTGCATCAGTATACAAGGCTTACAGACCCTAAATTTAGGCTATGCTTCCCACAGGCTTACCTTAATGTCATTTAATCTCAGTCCCCTTTACATGTCTTCCCTGGACTTTTGTTTATATCTAAGTTTTATTTACTTTTTTTTTTTTTTTTTTACTTGGCTGAAATTTATGAAGAGGGAGTTTGTGGCGGATATACCAGTGTCTTCTATGCCCCGAGGGGCACCTTGCGCAATTGTTTGCGGGTGCTGAAAACTGAAACAGTGGTTCAATGCAGAATAGAATATAGATGTGAACTTCCTGTCTAGTTGTGTGTGAACATTTATTTCTTTTCAAATACTAATGACATTTCTATCTTTATCTTGGTTTGGGAATGTGCTATTCCTTCAGTTTTGGCAGAAGAACAGCTTAGGCTGCAGCTTTACCATCTGATAATCTACCGCTTTTTTAATTCACCGCCTTTGAATCACACATTGCACTTTTAACATCAAATAAATACTTCTTATTTTACTATGAGTAAACTCATTTCATTAATGTATGTATTATTTTTTGTATGTTCTCGCACTACATACTTGATTTTCCATCCACACTTTATGCTGCTCTGCTAAGGATCATTTCCTACTTGTTTCCTCTGTGTGTCTCTCTAATCCTCTTTTTCACAAGGAACAGACACACTAAACCTCTAGTGCCCTTGCACTATCCCTTCATTGTTTGTTTTGTTCCCTTTCAAAGCTTTCACAGTGTCCTTGTTTTGCAAACACAAGATTGCAGTACAAGGTTTGCACTGTGTCTGGACTTAAGTGTAGTAATGAAGGTTGGATATACTCTTGTAAACAGTCTATTGTTTTGCTTTGAGCCTGTATATAAAATACGTCTTTAATCTACCTGGCGAAACAAGGTGTCATTTCAATTTATAGCAGCCAATATAATTTGAGAATAGACGTTTAGTGTAGTTCTAAGACCTGAATACCTGTATGTTGAAAGCACCTAATCCCCTTCAGTGGTGAGGGCTGCAGAGATTGCACTAAAACTGTCATTTCCTATATATTTGTAGCTAAATAAGATACTTCACAATTAAACACATACTTCAACCAAACAAATTCTTCAGTCAAAATACATTAAATTGTGCTGCAGATTGTAAAAGTAGGAAAATAATTAATATAATGTTGTTTTTTCATAGTATTATCACTTGCAATAAATGTGCTTACCCAAGACGTTCGTCAATTATATAAGGTATTTAGTAAAAAAAACCACTATCCACATTAAAGTCTTTAATTAAGGTGGTTGTCTTAAATATTTATTTTGCGTGGATATGGATATAGTTTGCAGAAATTGGGCATTGCCTATTTTGTCCCAATTTTACAATTGGGAAAGTTAACAGGTATAAAATAATTATTAGGTATTAATAGTTAATACTAGGACAATGGTGTGTTTAAGCCATAGCACTACAGAGAAAACACTTACAGTACAATATCGATATCACCAATATTGGTCCCAAATCTGGTATTATAGACATTTTGGGGTGCATATTCTTGATATTTCACCTCTATATTAGAGATTCCAGCTGGGTGCAGGGTTTTCATATTTTTCATATTTTTTTTCATATATTTTTTTTGTAGCAAGCCCACTTTTTTGTGCCTTAAAATGCATGCTATGTGTTAATTTCTGTGCCTTGGTATAATTACTTTCACATATCTGACCTATACAGTATTACATTTACTAAGGAGCAAGTGGTATTTGGTTAAGTCCACATAAGCCTATTTTTTGGCAAGCATCCGTCACTTTCATATATTTTAAGTGAAGAGTAAACATATTTGAATTTATAGTTGTGGTGCATAACTGTTCATACTTGGCCCAAACTTCCTTACTATTTGTAAATCTCCTTCGGGAGATGGTCGAGTGACATCTGTGGTTGGTGGCGTGATGCCGCATAAGGCTTCGCAATGTGAATCGCGTCATTGAGGTCTTTGTCCCACTAACTTCACTAGGAAGGGGGCTGGAGGCGGGAGAGTGGAAATTCAGGAATCTCCTGGACATTCCGGTTGAATAGGTGAGTATGACAAGCCCATAGCTTGCATGTAGCCAAATTACCTTTCCTGGAAGATTTCCTTGTCTTTTCATCATCACCATTTATTTATAAAGCGCCACTAATTCCGCAGCGCTGTACAGAGAACTCACTCACATCAGTCCCTGCCCCATTGGGGCTTACAGTCTAAATTCCCTAACACACACACACTTTTCTAGATTATGTCTTTGTTATTGATAGGTAATAGATCTCATATTGTTGCTGTAGTACCAGTTCAATAGCTATGGTTGTGATCATTGACTATACACTTATAAAACACTTGTAAGTTATATTTTATGATATTGACATGGGCATCAGGTGGGTGGAATAGAGGTGTGTATATTTTATTGTTTGGTGACTGCATGCATACTGTGAGAAGAGCTCTTGACTGCTAGTTGCACAGTTTCATCTTAGGCTTATTCGGCCTACTTTGTTTTCAGACTTAGATTCCCTCCCTCCAACCTGCCCCACATTAAATTATCAGTATTCACATTTAATAAATATCCCTTCTTCCCCTCAATTCCGCACCCACATTCAATTCATAGACCCCAAACCAAATTAGAGGTCCTATCCCCAACCTTAAATTAATTGCCCCCACCATGTCCCTTACTATTAAATTGAATTACACCCCATAAAATAAATTGCTCCACCATTATCCCAACAATAAATGAACAGCCCCACTGAGCATTAGAAGAATAACCCCCACATTCACCACACCATTAAACTAATAGCCCACCCACTTTACATTAAGAGTCCCCTTCCCACAGCCAGCTTCTATCATCTGGAATTGTATGTTGTGGAGGCAGACTCTTCTGTCCACCTCTATTGCTGCCGGCACAAGCGGGAAAGTATGTGTTATGTGAGACATGTGTCAACAGGGTAGAAGGGAGGAACGCGAGCACATAGGGGAAGTTAGGAGAGGAATGGATCAGGATGTTTTTACAGCCGCATACAGTAAGGTGGATGGTCCCTCCCCATGAATGTATAGTGCGCTGGAACCGCCCCATTTCCTGGGTCATGGGGGCTTCCAGGCAATTGGAAACCCCCCGCAGGTGAACTTCGGAGAGTAGTAGGAAAATGGACTCTGATCATCATCATCAGCAGCTATTTATATAGCGCCACTAATTTCACAGCGCTCTACAGAGAACTCACATCAGTCCCTGTCCCATTGGAGCTTACAGTCTAAATTCCCTAACATACACACACACAAACCGAGAGAAACTAAGGTCATTTTAATAGCAGCCAATTGTTCTACTAGCATGTTTTATGGAGTGTCGGAAGAAACCAGAGCACCCGGAGGAAACCCATGCAAACACGGGGAGAACATACAAACTCCACACAGAACTCCCCTCTGATGCTTGTATGATAGTTACCACCAACTGTGTACAACAACAATATTTTGACTGTGTGATTGTATTTTTTTAAAAAAAATTACTCTCCTTGTAAAGCAGATAGGATGCCCAATATTGTAACCAAATGCACACATCTAAGTAAATCTATATTTTGTGTTAATAAATTCCTTTACCTACTGTATATCCAAAAGTTAGGAAACTACAACTTTTTACAACTGTACTGGCAAACTTCAAGAAAAGGGGAATTTAAATAATTCAGGCAATAGAAGTGAATTTAGTGGTATGTGCAATACTGAACACAGGTTTTGAAATGACTACAATAAGTTGCTGTGACTTAGCAATTGCTTAAATGATATCTGGTGGATGACTGTAATATATACCTGTGACCCAGGCTATTGATGTTTAAACACCTTGCAATCCACCTAGGGAAGTGTTATATTCTGCATAAAAGAACTGGGACTCAAAATGCCAACATGCAATATTTCAGAGACTATAACGGCCCTGGTGGGCACATTAACATTTACCCAATAGAACACATTACATGTCTGCCGACTACTAAAGCAGATTCCCGGATTATAAATAATGTAATATGTATTCCTTCTTCTAATACACAAGTGATGTTAATATATGTATAAACTACAGTAAATAATATCTGTATGAATAATGAGTTTTGATTTCATCACTTATAATCGGTGGCTTCTGATGTCATCACTGCCAATGTTTGTATTATAAGGAATTAATGCACTCCTAATGTAAGCTAATATGGATAGTAGAAGTCATCCTGGATTTTTGGGATATGTACTAAAGCACTTGGCATACAGCCTTATCTTTTTAAATGGGGAGAGAACTCCTTGGTGACTTGTAATATCTCTATAATTTATGGTAAGCAAAATTGCAAAATAGACAATTAATTGCACAAAAACACAAAAAACAACACAATGTTATCATCATAAACATGATGATAAAACTAAAATGATGATACAACAGAATGTTGGTGTTATTTTAGAATTTTACAAGGATTAAATAATATGTTATCTAGCAGTTCCTTGGGCAATTAGCCTTGATTTAATTGAACTTGTTGGACTTTTAATGACTCAAAACAGAAAGGGAAAGTTAGTTGTCTCAATTCTGTAACTCTTTCACTTTCCCTTCTGTGATGTGTTTGCTTTGCAGGATTCTTGACAGTGTCTCCTGCTCCTCAGTTACTTAACCTATAATTCTCAGTATTCCACTCTGTATCCCTATGTCTCGCTGAAGGCCACCCCCTCCTTAGACTGGTGTTCTTTTGCTAATGTCTGAGTACATCTCACTTCATCTGTCACCAATTCCATTCGCCTCTCCATCTGTCAAAACAGGGGGTGTCTTTTTCATTCCAGCTCACAAAGTACCAAAGAGAGAAAAGGCTTTAATGCTTGTGTTTGGACACAAGCAATTATCACTAATTATTGTTTTTCTTTTGAGACTGCCTGTCTTGCCAGAGAGCCAGCAGATGAACATACCATAATCCTCCCCAGTCGGTTGATCTCAGTGGGTTTTGCTGACCAGTCCTGGTGAGAGGCTTTGTGCCTTTCATCTCAATGTGAGTTAAGAGCTGATTCAAACTCATTGCGATGGCAGAATTAATCTCACAGCCGAGCCTTTCAATGGCCTCTGCTAGCAGATTACATGTGCTGCATATTTGTCTTTGGCAAGACCCAGAAGATGTCATAATAAAGTGCCACTGAATTGCCAATTGCCCCCCTCCCTGCCCCCCACAATCACACACAGTCACACAGAGACACATTCACACACATTCACACACAGTCACACACAATCAGACACAATCACGCACAATAACATAGTCACACACAATCACACACAGTCACACACAATCACACACAGTCACACACAATCACACACAGTTGCACACAATCAATGCTTTGCACAAATGTATTTATAGCACTGTGAAACAATATTAGACAATGAGGATGAGAAAGCAGATATACCTCAGAATAAGCAGAGTTGCTGAAATTAAATTACCAATAATATTAATGGCGCTATATAAATAAATGGTGATGATGATGATTTGTTTAAAAAAAACTATTGTTATAATTAGCAGGTTTGAAACTTCAAATCTATATCCTGATATTAAATTTTACAACTTTTTGGTGAATGTGCCGTACTTGGTAGCTGGATTGTTTTATAGTACTGGATAAAAATCACCTAGTTGAGTCCCTTCCACACAAACAAAGGAAGCATTAGTCCCGAGAGGATATTTTAGAGGGATCTCCATTTGGACTCCTTTGCAAGACAATGAACTTTTGTGAAGTTTCATATTCTGTTTATATTTGCTGTGTAGTTATATTCTCTTGTTTCCTCTGTATAGCTTTCTAATTTACTCAGAAAAACCTTTGCTTCACCACTGTTAGTAACGGAGAGGCATTAGCAGGCGAATCTACTAACATTGGGGAACAGCCGGTACCGACTCAAGGTGGACATTATGTGCAGTCTCTACTAATAGTTCAGGGATCCCTTCTATTTGCTTACTAGGGGCTAAAAGGATACCTTACTATGTGAGTTTCCACTTCAATTACTGGGACTGTGTTCTACGTACTTCAGTTGGTCTTTTATATACATCTATTGTTCCTGTTTCAGCTCTGGACATTTAGGGCCTGACTCATTAAGGAAAGTAAAGGCAAACAAATTAGTAAATTTTCTCCTGGACAAAACCATGTTACAATGCAAGGGGGGCAAATTAGTGTATTATTTTGTACACAAGTTAAATACTGGCTGCTTTTTCATCTAGCACACATACTTGATAGTTTTATTTGTACACTGATATTTAAAGTTGATCTAGGACATGCCCTACCCCAACTATAAATCTGCTATATTTTTTATAAATTTACCTCACCCTCCAAAGCAACATGGTTTTGCCAAGATGCAAAGTTACTAATTTTTTTGCTTTTCTTTCCTTAATGAATCAGGCCCTTACAGCCTATTAATCGCATCGACTTGGATGTTTCACATTTAGAGATTTTTGACACAAAGCTTCTCCTAGATTTATGATCTTATCTCCTGCATAGCCCTCTCTATTTGCCATATTTATCAGTGATTTTCAGGCAACCTCTAGAGATTATTATTATTATTATTATTATTAATATTTATTTATAAGGCGCCACAAGGCATCCGCAGCGCCGTACAGAGACAAACAAAATCACAATACAATGGGAGACAGCACAGTACAGTAAACACAGCAACTCAGTACGCTCAATGCACAGCTAGAGAGGGCGGGGAAGGGGGAGGGAGGATCCGCAAACGACGGGGCCCAAGAAGGAGGGCGCGGAAGACAGGGAGACCCCCAGGGGGGAGGAGGGAGCGAGAGTGGACGTGGGGTGGAGGACCCTCGAGGAGGAGGGCTAAGTAGCTGGAGAGCAGAGTTAGAAGTGGTGGAAACAGGAGGAGAGATGGCCCTGCTCAGAGGAGCGTACAATCTAAGGGGAGGGGTGGACAGACAGAGAGACGCAGGGGAGAGAGGGAGAGTAGGGGGACAGAGGCAGAAGATAAGGTAGGAAGTTAAGTGGGAGACAGAAAGGCTTTAAGAAAAAGGTGGGTTTTTAGGGCCCGTTTGAAGCTGGACAGATTAGGGGAAGTTCTGATGGAGGGAGGGAGCTTGTTCCAGTGGAGGGGGGCAGCGCGGGCGAAGTTTTGGATACGCGCATGGGAGGAGGTTATAAGGGGGGCAGAGAGGCGACGGTCAGAGGCAGAACGGAGAGGGCGGGATGGAGCATGAATAGAGAGGAGGGTGGAGATGTAGGGCGCAGTGGAGTTGGCGAGGGCCTTGTAGGTGAGTGTGAGGAGCTTAAAGAGGATTCTGAAGGGGAATGGGAGCCAGTGAAGGGCTAGGTAGAGGGGGGAGACAAAAGAGGAGCGGCGAGAGAGGAAAATAAGCCTAGCTGCAGCGTTAAGGACGGATCGAAGGGGATCGAGATGAGAGTGGGGGAGGCCAGTGAGGAGGAGGTTGCAGTAGTCCAGGCGGGAGATGATCAGAGAGTGGATAAGGCATTTGGTGGCATCTTGGGAGAGGAAGGGCCGGATGCGAGCGATGTTGCGCAGCTGGAAGCGGCAGGATTTAGCAAGAGAGAGGATGTGGGGGCCAAAGGAGAGAGAGGAGTCGAGGATGACACCAAGGCAGCGAAGTTGGGGGACAGGGGAGATAGAGGTGTTGTCGACAGTGATGGAGAGGTCAGAAGGGGATGGGGTATGAGAGGAAGGAAAAACTATGAGCTCAGTTTTGGCAAGGTTAAGTTTGAGGAATCGAGAGGACATCCAGGAGGAGATGGCAGAGAGGCAGGCGGACACCCTAGAGAGGAGGGAGGGAGAGAGATCAGGAGAGGAGAGGTATAGTTGAGTGTCGTCAGCGTAAAGGTGGTAGCTGAAGCCGAAGGAGCTGATGAGTTCACCCAGGGAGGAGGTGTATAGAGAGAAGAGTAAGGGTCCCAGAACAGAGCCCTGAGGGACCCCGACTGGAAGGGTGAATGGGGGGGAGAGAGACCCAGAGGTGGTGACAGAGAAGGAACGGTGAGTAAGGTAAGAGGTGAACCAGGACAGGACTGGGCCGGAGAGGCCGAAAGACTGGAGGGTGTGAAGGAGGAGGGGGTGGTCAACGGTGTCAAAGGCTGCAGAGAGGTCAAGGAGGATGAGAAGGGAGAAGTGGACCCTGGCTTTTGCAGAGAGGAGGTCATTGGTGACTTTAGCCAGGGCAGTTTCAGTGGAGTGGAGGGGGCGGAAACCAGACTGGAGAGGATCAAGGAGGGAGTATTCAGAAAGGTAGGAGGTGAGACGGCTGCAGACGAGCCTCTCGAGAATTTTGGAGGCAAAAGTGAGAAGAGATATCGGGCGATAGTTCGAGAGAGAAGTGGGGTCGAGATTAGGTTTCTTAAGAATGGGGGATACGAGAGCATGTTTGAAGGAGGAGGGGAAGATGCCAGTGGAGAGGGAGAGATTAAAGAGGTGAGCGAGGTTGGAGCAGGTGGTGGGGGAAAGGGAGCGAAGAAGGTGGGAGGGGATGGGATCCAGGGGGCAGGTAGTGGGGGGGGAATGATAGTGATAGAGATGATATTTCTTGCTAATTGCATTATTGTATCTATTTTACCATATTTACAGTTATTTTAAGAGCAATCCTACTGCAGTTTTTATGTATTTTAGTTGAATAAATTGTTATTTGCTATTATACGCAGGCTTATTATTGATTGTTATATAATTGGGTCTAGTGAGCCACATATAGCGCCGACGTTTTTCTATTTCTAATTCCTTGGTATTGTATTGAGAGTTTGCGATATCTCTCATCGTTCAGCAGCTTTTGTACTCACTGATCCATTTTTTTATTTTATTTATTTATTTACCTATATATTACAGGTCATTATACTTAGCTCTAAAGTGGTTGTGTTTCTTCTAATTTCCTCAATCTGGTTTAGTTTTATATGTTTAATATCGTGTCCATATTTATGTGTGTTGCCGGTACTTTCTCTTTCCCACTATAAATTAGCAACATCTACAAATTATCGCAGAATATTATATAATGATAAGCACAGCACAAAGGATCATTATACCATGGGCAGGTCATGGTATGGATCACACAAATTTTATCAGACTTAGGAGTAGATTTATCAAATGCTCTAAAAACGAAAAGTGGAGGTGTTGTCCCTAGCAACCAATCAGATTCTAGCTATCATTTATATAGTACTTGATAGAACCTGACTAGTTGCTATGGAAACACCTCCTCTTTTCCCTTTCATCATCATCATCATCATCACCATTTACTTATATAGCGCCACTGATTCCGCAGCGCTGTACAGAGAACTCATTCACATCAGTCCCTGCCCCATTGGAGCTTACAGTCTAAATTGCCTAACACACAGACAGACAGACAGACAGAGACTAGGGTCAATTTTCCCTTTTAGAAGGTTTGATAATTAGTGGTTACTCCACTGTCCATATGTATCATACCTTCCTGCACCTTGTGCACTCAGGTCCTACTATTAACAAGAGCAAGAAGGAACTGTGTTTGCTTAAATGCCAGTATGGTAAAATACCAATCATCCATATAACTTTAATGTTACTGGCCACAGATGGCAATGAAAACAGTTGGTAATTCAAAATAGAATATGAGCGTCATCCCCTCCGGCAAGTAGAGATTCATTGCAGTGGTTCTTATAACAAAAAGATGTAAAGTAGAGTGGATCTGGCACTAGTTTATCCAATTAAAGGGTCAAATAATGGATTATGTGTAATTTAAAACCGGTGACATGTTAACCCGATCCATGTACAACTATCTTATTTTCTCTAAACAGACAATTTATTTATGTCACAGACATAAAGAACTCATAATGAGGTTGTTCTGGAGAGCAATGTCTGTGAGCTACTAATAAAAGGTAGAATTGTATTTGGAACACAAAAAAAACAAATCTATATTGATTTGTATGTACTGCTTAGTTTTTAAAGGAAATTATAACTACCATAAAACCTGGTATGAGTCTTAAGAGATCTTAAGAGATCAGAAAAAGATCTTATACTGCAGAAATATTCATTATTCTCATCCATCCACCTGCAGTATTTTGGAACTTTGAAAGAATATAAAAAGTGTGCAACGAATTATATGCCACAACTTGTTTAATGATCGCATATAACCATTGGCTTCTTGTGTCAATCATTTTTCCTTGTAGACAATTTATAAACAATAACCCCACAATTGAATTTAAAAAACATCATAACAGTGTGAGTCCCTAGTCTGAAATCCAGCAATAAGTTACACAATATCTAGCAAATATGAGCTATTAAAAACCAAAATAAATAGAGAGGAGGAATCTATAAAGTTAAAGTCTTCGTTGCTGCAGTTCCCATATGCTGATAATGAACAATGAGGGTCATTTACTAACTGCTAAAAAATTGGAAATGCATCACATGTAATTTTATGACAATGGGCCTATCTGACCTTCTTGCCCACACTTGGGTGTGCTCTCACTGTTGTTTTTTGAAAGTGCTTCCATGCAAGTTCTTGGCATGATGATTTGCAGGTTGTGGGCCCAGATGGGAACGTGTTTTTGCTGGAAAAATTAAAACTATCACTTCAAATGCTGGCCTACTATTGATTTTTGGACCACCCTATTAATTAATTTTAATATTTACATTTTTTGAATTTGTTGGAACCTCATTTATGTCTCATTAAGTTACGTGAGTAAGGGATATCATGGAAGTCCCTAATTCACGTTTCACATGTCTATATTTTAACATTGGTATTTTTGTGTCTGTAAATGTGTTTTCCGTTATAAATTGTTCTTACATGGTACAATAGCCCTCCCATTGAAAGTGTACATTGCCTACATTAGAACACCCATTCCCCCCTGTTGTGCCACTTCAGGTGTAAGGATTTGTAAATGCCAAAAAGTTGCGGTTGTGAATAGCCATCATTGAGTAAGTTCACTTTCTAAGCTGCAAACAGGCGTACATCTCACTCTGAACCAGGCACCCAGTGTCCACTCCTTGAAACTCACTCTGTAACACATAATCTCAGTTGTGCGTTTTAGTGCAATAAGAGGCAGATTCCTGCAATTACTCTGCTTTTAAACCTAACTGGAAAGTATCCCGCTGTGTCAGTTTCAACCAACGCAAAGGCACCAATGATACTTTCTAAGTTAAGGTTGTTCCAAGTAATCATATTAAAGGCCCACTAACTCTGTGATGCCATGCTAGGAAAACACAGTTTCCTCATGGTAAGAGTGAAGCAATGTTCACCTGTTGAAACACCCACAACACTTTTGGTTTCTAAATAGGAAGATAACCGATAAGAGTCATGAAGCAGCGTATTAACCTTCTCATGCTGTCAAACACAGCTCCAGCTGTCTCCAGTTATACACATTTCTATTATCTTTGTAGAGAAGTCAATCTATGTGCATTTTATGACTTTAGTCATATATATGGGTACAAGCCAACATCATGTGCTCTGCCAATTTAAGGCTATCTGCACAGTACCATGACAAAGTTACCTTGTGCTAAGTTCAGTCCTCTGTGTCTGTACCTGCTATAACTTTTCTGACTACCTTTTATTAACCTTAGCCAGTTTACTTGCTATGCTTGCGTTATAGTTAGCCTGGCTTTGGCTCATTTTCCTGGTTACCATACTGTGTTGTCTGTCATGACCCCTGAAAATTCTTTGTGTACTGACTGTATTGTCCCTAGTCTGCAACTGCCTAGTGTAACCACAACCTGTAGGTATCCCTACATGAAGCCATTGCTTCCTTGCGGGAATCCCTTGTGAATAACACAATACTCATTATACTGCATGCACCAGGTGAGATCATACAGACAACTAACAACAAAATAGGTTCACATCTGGTTCCTGTTACAATTTGGTCAGGCCATGAAAACCAATGATGTTCTGCAACCAAAAGTTACCTATCCAGGACTTGCTTGAGTCAGGAAGCAAACAAACTAATCACAGCCAGTTACTAAACATTCTTTAAGGTCTTCTATAGCTATTAGTATTGTAATGTGAGGAGTAGGTTCTGCACTTGTCTTGACTGTACCTGCACAGCTCATCTCTACGAATTAAATATGAGTTGGCAGTCTGTGGCGTTCCTACATCTCTATATGATAATGTCAGTTTCTGTAATAAAACTAACATTAATCTTCAGTAATAGAATCAGAAGACATATTGTATTGCACAATCTGTGTCTACTTGTTTTGCTCCCAAATACCATAATTAGTGTTTGCATGTGATTTGCATCAAAGAAGGCAAAGAATGTTAAACTGCTTTCAATACCTGCAATGGCCACTGAGAGTAGTTTGTCTTCACATTTGGTCTGTGCAATGCGCATGTAGGGTTTCAGCATTTTATTAATTAGATATTTTGGGACCCCCTTTATCAGTTTTTTATCGTCTTTTGTCATCCTGCTTTATTTTCTTGACCTCGTCTCTCATTGTTTCAATGTCAAGACAGTTTCGTGCAAAAACCTCACAAAACGTATATTTGAAGAACCCAAGCGCCCTTCCTCTGATTTATGCTCCTGGAGTCAGAACAAGGTGTTTGCAACCCAAATCCACTTGTGATCCTCCGCACCTACTGTTTCTCATTACCCCTCTCAGCTCTCATGAGCAGGATCCTCACTACCATATGTCTCATGTCTGTCTACCTCGTACCACCCTGACACCATGTCTTATGCTGAGTCTTCTGTTATTTATTCATTCACATGCATGGAACTCCTACTACGTATGTGCTGTTACTGCTAATTCATGACTATCCATGCATTTGTTATTATACTTAATTGCATTCATTCATCTGTTATAATTTTTATTGTATTCATGTTATTGGGCCTGATTCATCAAGGAAAAAAAAAGCAAACAAAAATGAATAACTTTGCACCTTGGCAAAATCATGTTGCATTGGAGGGGAGGTAAATTTAAAATGTGATGGCAGATTTATAGCTGGGGTAGGGCATGTCCTAGATCAACTTTACATTTCAGTCTAAAAATAAAAGCTATTAAGTATTTGTGTGCTACATAAAAAAACAGCCAGTATTTAACTTATGTACAAAATAATAAACTAATTGCACCCGTTGCATTGTAACATGGTTTTGTCCAGGACAAAACCTACTCAATTTTCTGCCTTACTTTCCTTAATGAATCAGGCCCAATTAAGTGTATTGTATTCATGTATGTCATATCTGTAATATTGACTGACACCTATAAATAAATAATGATGAAGATGACAGGCCTACAATCCACACAAAGATTTAAACAATTTGCATATTATTATTGCTAAGTCAAGTTATTCTTCTTAACAAAGCTCTGCATAATGAGGGTGTTATTTGTATTACAGTTGCGAAGGTAAATAATTTTTAGTGCTCCTTTAACATTCAAGGTTATTATAGAGCAATTGACATCTCCGAAGCAATATTCGTTCCTTACCTTTCTGTCTTCTGTTCCCAAGACAGTCAAACACTGACATTTTCTGAACTGTAGATAGAATTTTCTGACCTCTTTATGGATCCATTCTATTGCTACATGTGTATTTTCCATGCCACCTGGCTCAGAGAAAAGAAGGAAAAGTCAAAGCTAGTAGCAATATAATATCAGAAGATCAATGGGTAACTTAAGCTTCTGATATTGTAGTGCTGTCAGACAAGTTTGTTTTTGGCTAGACTCTGCTCCTTGGCTAACTTCCTCTTATTCTAGTATCAAATATCAGCTCACAAAACCCTATTTTTTTTAGACAAATCCAGATCATATTTTGATCCAACTTTGAGTACTTAAAAATTGCAATTAAGATTTCATTAAGAAATTAAGATTTCAGTCTTGTCTCAATTGCTGAAATCTTGTTTAAGTTTTCTTTATAAGTAAATCTTTCAGGTATTGAAACACCTGACTTACCTGTGACCTCAAATCTTCTAAAACATTACTGAAAACTTTAATACATTTCATGGGTAATGTAGGTAAGGAGAGACATGTGAAATGATATTGCTGCTTAGCCTCTCAAAACTCTGATTGTTGCTGACCCTAGCAGATGAACACTAACCACTCCTCTTGTTCTAACATCAAGAGGATCTTACAAATAGAATCTGTTACGAATCTCTTGGCTACCACTCTGATTTATTTTAGTCTCTTCAAATTTAGTATTGTACTGTACTGCACTGACACCTTTAAATTATACCAAAATAAAATAAATCAAACCTTGCCTTGGAACAAGACAAAAAGTCTGACTTTTCCAACAGTTTCAGCATAAAAAAATCCATCTCGTTTCTCTGGAAAGTTTGACAAAAATACATTTTCTTGGAAGACAAAACAAATTCTACTTGCTCATTTTAATCTTATAATTAAATTAAACCAACAAATGTTGTAGACCAGCCCCTGAAGTGTCAGTACAAATCTCTTTTTAGAAGTGCTTTCATTTATCACTTCACCTCCTTTGCAATTTCATAGTTATGGGTCCTTGTGCTATAAGACAAACTTTACAAGATCTACTTCTAAAGTTATCTATCTTCTTACATTTAGTTATCTTTTATGATTTGGGGGAAACAATAAAATGATTCCACCTGTCTCCCGATTTAATCATTGAACCTAGTCTAGCCCATCTATGTCAGGTAAGTTGCTTAAACAGGTTTGCTACTGGAGTCCATGTTACAGCATGCACATGGTTAAGGCTAGCGCTTTTAAGAGTAAGGACTTTGGAGTCATTGGTTAAAATAAGAGTAAAATAATATTTGGTGAATCCTATGTTAAGGATCGGTAGGGGGCTGGCCTTGAGTTAACAGTACAGTTACCGTCTAAAGAGTTATGGGTTCCCAGAGTTAGTTGGGGAGGAGCTTTGTCCTGTGAGAGGGAATAGAGGCATCAATTCAGAGGGAATGGTAGAAAGAGTGAAAATCTTTTCTGCTCCTCTAAATACAATTACACTTAATGCAATACCTAAGGGACAGAATGATGGGTTGAAATACCCCACCCTAGTATGTAATTCAGGGAACTGATCTAATCAATTTTAAGGAAATTTTTAGATGTGCTAGTGACACTAATTATTAACTAACTGAATTATTCATATATGCTAATAAAGATTTATTTAATTATTTTGGGTAAAAAGTGAGTGCTATTTTCTATGTAGTTATTCATTCAGTCTATGTTATAGTTTCTTTGGACCAGCACCCTTGGAGAATAATTTCCTCACACTTACAGACATATGTTATATGCTTATTATATGTTTATGTATATTATATGTTTTTCCCCATATAATATGGGTATTTGTAATTAATATTGGCTGCATTGGGCTAGATGGTTGGCTGCATTGTGTTCCCCTATCCAATATGGCCTCTTCTTGCATTTTCCAATAGCTAATATTGAAATAAAGGCACATGTATGAAAAGGGCTTATCATTTTGTATATTATAGGGTAGATAATTTATCAAGAAGATTATATTAATTTGGTACATATATTAATTTGGTGCATTTACCTTAGTTTGTAAGTTACTGTAACCTTCTTCTCTCTGGCCAACCTGATTCTCGACCTTGACCCTCTTAAATCTATCCTCAATGCTGCTGCCCGCTTCATTTTTCTCTCCTGCCGCTCTGTATATGCAGTCTGACTCCAACAGTCCCTACATTGGCTCCCCATACCCTACAGAATTAAATTTAAACTCCTCACCCTCACCTTTAAAGCTCTTAGTCAATCCTCCCCTCCCTACATCTCCGATCTCATCTCTACCTACACTCCTACCCGCCCCCTCCGCTCTGCCTCTGACCACCGCCTCACTACTTCTCTGATCACCTCCTCTCACTCTCGTCTTCAGGACTTTGCCCGGGCTGCTCCCCTGGTGTGGAACGATCTTCCACGCTCCATCAGGTTAGCATCTACTCTCAAAGGCTTCAAGCGTGCCCTTAAGACTCATTTCTTTATTCAAGTCTATCAGTCCTCCTAACTTTCTTGTCCTGGCTCTCTCCCCTAGTTAGTACTATCCTTTATGTGTCTCCCCCTTCCCTTTAGGTTGTTAGCTCTCATGAGCAGGGCCCTCTTTCCTTGTGTGCTCCTTCTACTGTTCCTTCACCCTCTGTACCTCTTGGCCGGCTTCGCTAGCCCTGTTTTCCCTGTTTTATTAATCTTCGGCCTTCTTCTTGCTGATTTCCACCATCCCTTTCACTATCTGTCAGATATAATCTGATTTGCTTTACCCTGTCACCTGTGTTTGTATATATTTGTGTATCATGTTGTTCTTGGTTATGTTTTCTGTATATGTAATGTACGGTGCTGCGGACCCTTTGTGGCGCCTTATAAGTCAAAGATAATAATAATAATAATAATAATAATAATAATAATTTACTTAGGGTGTTACTGTATGTCAACAGTATTTGCTCTAAGGGTTCAAACACAAGCAACATCGTAACACACGTAAAATCGCAAAACAATAGCGTTTTACCTGCAGTCCAATAAGCTGATGGACACAGCTAGAACTCCTCTTATTAGACAGATCTCTGGTCTCTATGGCAATTGTACCATCCATACTTACTGCAGTACAGGACTTACCTGAAACAAACACTGTGTAGTGAGAGAAGATAACTTCACAGCAGGTACAATGCTATTTTATAGTGTGTAAAAAAAACTTTTTATCATTTAAAATATACTATGAGGCTCAACCTTGTTTTTTGACAACACTGTGTGAATAAGCAACACTTTGTGACTCAACCGCACTTGTTATTGCAGCAGTTATTTTTCTTACTTTGTTCCAAACTGAAACCTTTGAAACCCCCTCTTGTAGAAATTCTGCATTTGATCCTGCACGCCATACCTGGATTACCAAGCATCATTTTTGTGACATTACAGAGAGCCATGAAGCTGCATACAGACATAGGATTGCCTAGCAGATCCCGGGGAACAGTTGAGTTAAAACATAGAGCAACAGTGGTACTTTTTATAATCCCTCTATCCTATCCTATGTTAAGCAGGGAGGCCAAATATGTCAAAAGCAGATTGGGTAACAGTGAACTTTAGTGTGAATGAGATACTTTGCAGAAACATGTTTGGATGGAAGGCATTAGGTGAAGAGATTGGCTGTTTAGTGGAGAGGTGTAGTAAACATCTTCAATATCAGCCGCACAGTAAATTAATGTGTGTTTTAGAGGTATACAGTGTTTGTAGCTCTCATAATGTGTGTTTCATCATTAATTGTATCTATAACACAATCAGGGTGTGTAGGTATGTGATAACACAAGACCGTTTCTATTTTGTAACAGGTTATAAGGATCCCACTTAAACTGTTGTGAGTTAAGTGTTATTCATAATAACATAAATCTGGGAATTGACTATTAATAAATAATTGATTGCACTGTCATATATGCTAATTTTGGGAATAAACATGTCAACATATTTCAACATTTTCTGAAGTTAGCATCAATGTCTGTGATAACATTCATATAGTAAGGAATTTAAAAACACAGTAGACCCAACAAGAAACGTGGAAAGTGTATTACAAATTATAATTATGGTGTGTTGTGTATAGGGGTTTCTTAGCAAAGAGTGAGACAAGTAGAATCAAAGCATCAACTAATGATTGGAATTGGATTTTTGTTTTATATATAAATCTTGTGTGTTGCTTTTTCAGCTGGCCGAAGGACAAATTAATTATCCTCCCATTAATTGATCTTTGATATTTTTAGACTTTGGAGACTTCTACCAAAACACAGAAGTGCAGGCGTGTATAAAAGAGTTGAACAGATTATGGACAAGAGTTTTGAATCTTAAACAGCTTTTCAGTTGGAGAATTACATAGAGCATATGAAGCAGTTTATAACCTTAAACACTTTTTTGTGCTGTGAACACATTCAGTGATGCTTCGTTAATTACAGCAAAATTCTGAAATGTCTTCTTGAATGTGAAATGACCAAAAAAGTTGCCGGCACTTGCGTTTGACCTCCGACATGCAAACATGCTCAACAAATAGGATAATTGCTTTCTAAACCATTATGCCTCAATTAAAGATAACTTTCATGGCTAGTGAACACATCAACTTCTTTACAAGAGGACCTCACTGGAAGACTACTGTGAGAAGTGCAGTCTACTCCACAACTGTGTTCTAGAGGCAGCCTCCTATACACTGACTATATTGATGTGTGAGCTAATCTTAAAGAGACCCTTTTATCCACAAAACAAATGGGGTTTAAAAGAAAGAATACACTTTTATATCAGAGAAATTATCCATCTTTACAATCAGGACTGTGTTTAAAGTCGATGCTGCTTTAGACATTAAGAATAAATAGGTCTTAACTTAGTGATCTGTGCACTCCCAAAGCTCAAACCCTACATCTAACAGCTCATTTTTTTTTATTGGGGAAAATAGATGCTTGTAAAGTCCAGGTAGCAAAATAATAAATGTAAAATGAAAAAGTAAATAAAATAAACATAAAATAATTTCTACAGCACCACCCCCCAGTCATGCTATGCATGTGACTAATTTGTCTATTTTATAAATACAACCCTATTTACAGAAACATACAGAAACATTCAGCCATTAAGTAGCACATTATGGTATGCCCACATATCAGTTTTAGAATACAGTTACATTCCTCAATAAATAGGCTTCATATTTCACCTAATTGAAAAACCTTGAATTTACACATCGTTGGGTTAATGTTTTTGCCTTTAAAGACATTGTCATTTCAAATTTCCCCTGCAAAGTCGCAGAATATCAGTGATTTGCAAAATCCGCAGTTTAATACATTTACCCCCCAGGTCTCACTTTTATTCTAGGATTTAATTTGAATTTTTTTTAAACAGAGGTTAAGGGAAGTTAGTTTTGGTTTGTCAGGGATAAGCTGTTGTTTGTAACTCTTTCCAATTGGCTTTCTCTATCCCTTCTTGGGAGAATTCAATAAGGAGGTGTGAAGATTAGGAATTAGTTAGCTGTCAGCTATTACATTTAGGGACTAATTTAGAATTAGGAGAAAATTTGTTCCCGGACAAACCAGGCTGCAATGCAAGGGCTGCAAATGCATTTATTTATTTTTTTTCATGCAGGGAAAATATTTGCTATTTTTGCACATACAATACAAATACTGGAAAGCTATATTTGTAGACTGCAAGTTAGAGTTGAGCTAGGACCCCCATCCCAACTCTAAATCTGTCCACATATTTTAAATTTGTCTCTCTACAGTGCAACATGCTGCCAATTTGTTACATTTTTTTTTTTTTGCTTTTCTCCTAATTCTAAATTAAGCCCTCAGAGATCAATAACTTGCTTAGAAAAATAACTTCATTAAAATAAGTGGTTTAATGTAATTTATGTATTTGACTTAGTTATTATTTTTATTAATGTAGAAATAACTTAATAGTCCAAATATTGGTGTGTCTTTTGCATTAGAACAAACCCCATAAAAGTAATTGAATACAATTAATAATATATTTTTACATTTTTTTAAGTGTTTACTTACAAGTAAGCATGAGAGCAGAATAGTGGAAATATTACATATCAATCTAAGAAATCACTTAGGTAACAACAAATGTAAATAATCTATATATATATATGAAATTAAATCTAAACAAACAAACAGCCCATGTATGAATGCTTAAACTATATAAACAATAAGTCAGTGCATGGGCAAGTTTGGATTATTCTGATGTAGATGTAATAAAATATATTTAAAACATGGTAAATTTCTGTATAAATTATTATTATTTATTGATTAGTATTGGTTCTTTCTTTTCCAGATTTTGTTCATATTTAAAGAGCAGGTAGAGCAACTAGATGACATTAAAATATTTAAGAGAATATGTATGAAAAATTTGGATAGTACAGTGGCTTAGTGCCTAGCACTTCTGCCTTCCAGCACTGGGGTCATGAGTTCAATTCACGACCATGGCCTTATCTGTGTGGAGTTTGTATGTTCTCCCCGTGTTTGAGTGGGTTTCCTCCAAGTGCTCTGGTTTCCTCCCACATTCCAAAAACATACTAGTAGATTAATTGGCTGCTTTCAAATTGACCCTAGTCTCTCTCTTTCTCTCTCAGTTTGTATGTTAGGGAATTTAGACTGAAAGCTCCAACGGGGCAGCGACTGTCGTGAGTGAGTTCTGTACAGGGCTGCAGAATTAGTTGCGCTATATAAATAGCTGATGATGATGAAATACATTAAATAACTCAACATTTTATACTTAAATAGGCCCATCATACATAGAGGTGCTTTCATAGTTGAACAGAATTGCAGAATTTGAGTTTTGACCTGCAATCAAGACTGGTGCTACCACTGGGCTACCTAAGGAAGCCAAAGAAATTCAGCAATCTGTACTGGTTTAATCAACTAATACTTTACTTTTCAAACAGAGCCGCCGTGGATTGTCAGGTTAATGAATGTATCAATACAATATGAAATGTTTGTTTTGGTGTTTAGCAGTCATTTAATGCCAAATAATTTGGAGGAGACAACTTATGAGACACATTAAGGAGAAATACCTTACCTGAAATTATGTAATGGAGATATAATGATATGTGAACTATATTTTAATTGAAAAATTAAATGATTTAAAAAATATTTACCTTTTTTAAAAAAGCAAAACAAACAAAATGTTAGTGTGCCATGAAAAATAACAAAGTGTGTCCACAGATGCCACAACAGCAAAAATGTCGCTGTCCAGGAGCATTAATACTCATGCAGGGAAAGACTGTAGCGTATGACTCATTATTCCATAAAGGTCATACAGTGTAATAAATAAATTGCACATTTCTGTAGCTCACTCACCAAAAGTCTTTTATGATGCAGTGGGTACATTTTAATAAAAACTATTTAGAGCAGGGTTGTCCAACCCGCGGCCCGTGGGCCGCATGCGGCCCAGCACACCTGTAAATGTGGCCCAGAAGGAGTTTTGGTTGTGGCAAGGGGGCAGCACTGTTAATGGAAAAAAAAAATCCTGCAAAAAAAAAGGAAAAGAAAATACTTACCATGCGGTCACGTCCGCTGGTACTCCGGCTCCCTCCCTTGTCTCCTCCTCTGTGCGGTGCTCGCAGTGAATGTTGGGCGTGAACATCCATTGCGGAGCGCAGCACAGAGGAGTCACCCGCGCGAGAAGAACAATCAGCAGGACAGAATTGGAGAAAAGAAGAGAAGAGGACAGGAGAACAAGCCGATTAAAAGTTAAGTTAAGGGGGATTTTTTTTATTATTTCAAGGGACGCTGACCAGTGAATAAAAGTCACCTGGTTGCTGGAGCATCATGGACCTTATCTCCCTGCTACATACTTCTACTTGTAATACTAATGGGGCATTATATATTATTCTCTTTGGCCCATTATAAGTTGTTATCCCTTAACTAACATAGTGGTGTAATTAGCAAAACAGGTCACAATTTGGGATCACAGTGATGTATATGTCAGGTACCGCAGGCCTGGTCAGGGCACCCTGATATACAATGCCTGGCTTAAATTCACATTATTGATATTGCATCGAAACAATACAAAAAGTGATTATAGTATAATAACTAGAGATGATTTTTTGAACAGGGCGATTGAAAGGTAAGTATAGGGGGATTTGAAAAAAAAGTGATATATATATATATATATATATATATATATATATATCAATCACTTTTTTTCTCATATATATATATATATATATATATATATATATATACATATATATATATATATATATATATATATATATATATATATGTTAACTATGTTTTCTATGGTTTTTTGGATGATCAGCTATCGTTAGTGTTGGTGTATCTTATGTGCGGCCCAAACCAACTCGTCGTCTTCCAATGTGGCCCAGGGAAGCTAAAAGGTTGGACACCCCTGATTTAGAGGATACTCTGACAAATACGTGGGAAAGTAGATGATGGGGTGTCACGGGCACTAGGAGTCTTTACCCAGGGATCACCAGGTGATAGGCTTACCAGAGCAGTATAGGTGGTAATATGGTACTCTGGTAGCAGGGTGATCACGGAACAGGAAATAGCAGATGATGAGATGCTCAGGAAAGTCTATGACTAGCAGCACTGGCAATATGGAGGTAGTAATACACGAGGAACTGTATGGACAAAGGACACGTGAAGGTAGTCAGTGGTCTGCGGTAGCAAGTTGTACCACTGCTATAGTGAGGAGGAATGTCCAACAGAAACGAGGAGGTGATGAGAGTCAGCGGTCTGCGGATAGCAAGTTGTACCGCTGTCTGAGTGAAGGAATGGAATCCAAGTGGAGGTATCCGGGGAGTGAGTGGTCTGCGTTAGCAAGTTGTACCACTGCTATGTGAGAGGATACTGGAACAGGTGAAACTGTAAACAGGAGTCAGTGGTCTGCCACTAGCAAGTTGTACTACTGAATATATATGTGAGGAGGTGCACGGGGAGAGACTGCAACACAATATATACACGGGCACCTTGACTTTGATCCACAGTAATATGCACAATATAAATGTATAAATGACTGAACAACACTGCCAATATAGAAAGTCTCTTGAAGTAATCCGGCATGAGATAACACAGTCAATGGTGGCAGTAGAGTCAGCAGATAGTACACTCCAGAGGAGAACCAACACAGTCAATGATGGCAATAGACTCAGCGGATAGTACACTCCAGAGGAGAACCAACACAGTCCAGCAAGGTATGCAATACACAGCACAGTCAATGGGAAGTATGCATACCGTGGTTCAGGAGAAGGCAGTCAGACAGGAGTGCAGAGATACCTGAAGGGCAGGAGGCCAGCAGGATACAAGTCCCTGGATGGGTGAAGCAGGAGTCTAGCAGGTGCAGCGCACAGGTAGGTAGACCAGCAGGGAACACAGGAAGGCGTGGAGAGCGGATCAGCAGTAGATGGATGAGTAGCGCTGAGAAGTAACAGCAGCGGGTCTCTGCGGGAACACGGAGGTAACCAATAGCAACCAGCAGGTGCAGTAACGATGGGACACCGGAGCAGAGTTGAACTGGAACAGATGATCACGGAGAGTAGCGGGTAGCAATAGTGGCGGCAGACTCAAGGAAACACGGTAGAGTAGACAAGGACTGAAGACTGAAGCGCACAGAGGCAGCGGATAGGAATCAGCTAAACAGTCACGATGAAACACAGACGGGTTGCAGGTTGAAGACTGTAGTGCACGGAGGCAGCGGGTAGGAATCAGCTAGCAGTCACGATGATGAAACACAGACGAGTTGCAGGCTGGAGTCTGTAGTGCACGGAGGCAGCGGATAGGAATCAGCTCACAGTCTTGATGATGAACAGGTGAGTAGATGTGGAGAGTGGCTGAAGTGCACGGAGGCAGCGGATAGGGATCAGCTCATAGTCACACTGATATGAGATAGAGTTGAAGTGGTATAGAAGACTGTAGTGCACGGAGGCAGCGGATAGGAATCAGCTCACAGTCTTGATGATGAACTTGATGGTAGAAGTGGTATGGGAACCACAGGAGTAGAAGTGGTTTGGAAACCACAGAGGTAGAAGTGGTTTGGAAACCACAGGAATCAGCAGCGCTGAATACACGAGGAAACACAGGAACACCTTCAGAGACTCATGGGGAATGAGACTCCAAGATCAGGCAACGTGGTGTTGACCACAGGTGCTTAATATAGGGAGGTTGCCTGATCTGCCAATTAAGTTAAAGGAACATACACTGGAGGTATAGAAAGGGCTGCGCATGCGCAGTCCCTCAGGATGGAGGACGGCCACGGTTCCTAAATGTCCGGGAAGAAGCACTCACAGTCCGGTGAGTGACAGTACCCCCCCTTTTAAAGGTGGGCACAGAACGCCTGGAACCGGGCTTGTCCGGATTTTTGGAATAAAACTTCTTCAGAAGGGCAGGAGCATTAAGATCTTCAGCTTTGATCCATGAACGCTCTTCAGGACCAAAGCCCTTCCAATGAACGAGGAAACGGAGGACTCCTCGCGAAATTTTTGCATCCAATACCTCAGTAATCTCGAAATCCTCCTCCTGATGAACTTGAACTGGCTGCGGTGCTGAGGAAGGAGTCGAGAAACGGTTGATGATGAGAGGTTTGAGCAAGGACACATGGAAGGCATTGGAGATCCGAAGATTCTTAGGAAGAAGAAGTTTAACACATACTGGATTGATAACTTGAATGATCCTATATGGACCAATAAAACGAGGGGCGAATTTCATAGATGGAACCTTCAAACGAATATTTTTGGTAGATAACC
Source organism: Mixophyes fleayi (assembly GCF_038048845.1). Lineage (NCBI taxonomy): Eukaryota > Metazoa > Chordata > Amphibia > Anura > Limnodynastidae > Mixophyes > Mixophyes fleayi. The sequence goes on along the minus strand of NC_134402.1, from coordinate 383,912,235 downwards.
AGACACGATCTCCAATTTTTAGTGGTGGAATAGCCCGCCTCTTCTTATCTGCGAAAGACTTATATTTGTTAGATGTCTTCTTTAAACAGGTTTTGACCTGAGACCAGATATTTTTGAAGGTCTGACAAGCAGTCTCCACAGCAGGAACTTGGGTGGGCGGGAGGGCAGGAAATTCCGGAAAAGACGGATGGTGACCGTAGACCACAAAGAATGGAGTTTTGGATGATGACTCATGGTACATGTTGTTATGGGCGAATTCAGCCCAAGGGAGCAATTCTACCCAGTTGTCTTGGTTGGCTGAAGAGAACATCCTAATAAAAGTCTCAAGATCTTGATTGACTCGTTCCGTTTGTCCGTTAGATTGCGGATGGTAAGACGATGAGAGTGCTAATCGTATGCCCAAGGTTTTACAAAGGGCCCGCCAGAATCTGGAAACGAATTGTACTCCTCTATCTGACACAATCTCAGACGGACATCCATGGATGCGGAAGATTTCTTTAATGAAATGTTCAGCCAGAGTAGACGAGGAAGGTAAACCGGACAGAGGGACGAAATGAGCCATCTTCGAAAATCTGTCTACCACTACCCAAATAGTATTGTGATTCTTACTTGGTGGCAAATCAGTAACGAAATCCATACTAATATGGGTCCAAGGCTTGGACGGAATGGGTAGTGGTCGCAGCAACCCTGCTGGAGTTCTGCGGGAGGATTTGAACTGAGAACATAAATCACAGGAAGCAATAAACTCTTTGACGTCTCTCCTCATTGAAGGCCACCAGTAACTACGAGAGAGAATCTCAAAGGTCTTATGTTCACCGGCGTGTCCAGAAAAACGAGAGGCATGGAACCACGAAAGGATTTTCTTCCTCAGAGTAGGAGGCACGAGGGTCTTCCCAAATGGTAGCATTTTGGTGGATGAAGCAGCCAGAGAAATACATTTGGGGTCTAGAATAGCATGGTTGGGAACCTCTTCTACATCAGAGGACGTCACAAAAGCTCGAGATAGAGCGTCAGCTTTCTTGTTCTTAGCAGCTGGTTTGAAGGTTATAATTAATTCAAAACGGGAAAAGAAAAGAGACCATCTTGCTTGACGAGGGTTCAAGCATTGAGCAGATTGCAAATATGACAAGTTCTTATGATCCGTGAAGATCGTCACCGGATGGCGAGCTCCTTCCAACAAGTATCTCCATTCCTCTAATGCAGCTTTGATGGCCAGCAACTCCTTGTCCCCGATAGTATAGTTTTTCTCTGCGGGCAGAAGACCCCGAGAGTAGAAGGCACAAGGATGTAATTTTTGTTGCTCCGAGCGTTGGGAGAGAATAGCTCCTAAGCCCACATTAGAGGCATCTACTTCTAGGAAGAAGGGGAGTGTCACGTCAGGTTGTCGCAGAATAGGAGCAGACGAGAAGGACTCTTTGAGGATTTGAAAGGCTTGGAGAGCCTCAGATGACCATTGCTTAGTATTAGCCCCTTTCCGAGTTAAGGCCACAATGGGAGATGCAATGGATGAGAAGTCTTGAATGAAGCGTCTATAGTAATTGGCAAAACCTAAAAAACGCTGGATGGCACGAAGAGTAGTTAGCTGAGGCCAATGTAGTACAGCATTTACTTTGTCTGGATCCATCTTCAGGCCAACTCCGGAAACTATATACCCCAAGAATGGAATCTGGGGTAACTCGAATGAACATTTTTCCAATTTACAGAACAATGAGTTTTTCCGTAGTCTGGAGAGGACCTCTGCCACATGTTGGTGATGAGAAGGCAGGTCCTGTGAGAAGATCAATATGTCGTCCAGGTAGACAACGACACATACATATAATAAGTCCCGAAAGATCTCATTGATGAAACCCTGGAAAACCGCGGGGGCATTACACAGCCCGAAGGGCATTACTAAATATTCGTAATGCCCATCTCTGGTGTTAAACGCGGTCTTCCATTCGTCACCGGAACGGATTCTAATTAAATTGTAGGCACCACGAAGATCCAACTTAGTAAATATCCGAGCTCCCTTGATGCGATCAAATAGCTCAGTGATCAGCGGAATGGGATACCGATTCTTGATAGTAATGGCGTTGAGTCCACGAAAATCTATACAAGGGCGTAATGATCCATCCTTCTTTTTGACGAAGAAGAACCCAGCTCCAGCGGGAGAGGTGGAAGGTCGAATGAACCCACGCTGGAGATTCTCCTGTATGTACTCAGATGTGGCTTGAGTTTCAGGTAACGAGAGAGGATAGACCCGACCCCTGGGAGGAGTCTTGCCAGGTAGAAGGTCGATCGGACAATCCCAAGAACGATGAGGAGGAAGACGTTCAGACTGAGCTTTATCAAACACATCGGCAAATGAAGCATACTGAGGAGGGAGTCCCGGGGAGGAAGATGAGATGGAAGATTGCTGTACTTTAAGAGGAATAACTTGAGAGAGACAACGATGGTGACATTCAGGCCCCCAAGACGTAACTTGAGGGGTGCGCCAGTCAATCTGGGGAGAGTGACATTGAAGCCATGGAAGGCCTAAGACAATCGGACTTGTCGTAACAGGAAGAATTAAAAACGAAATTTCTTCATGGTGTAGTACACCAATCTGAAGGGTTACTGGAGACGTACTCTGGGTGATGAGACCATTGATGAGACGTGATCCATCTATAGCCGTCACAGTAATGGGTGTTTTTAAAGTGATCACTGGTAGGGACCATTGATTCACTAGTGATTTAGAAATGAAATTTCCTGCTGCTCCGGAATCAATCAATGCCTGTGACTCAAAGGATTTGGTAGCAAAGGAAATCGTAACATCGAAAGCGCAGACTTTAGATTTCATAGACAATGGAGAGGACTCCAGGGACCCTAACTTCACCTCTCCAGAACTAGTTAGGGCCTGGCATTTCCCGATTTCTTAGGGCAAGAACTGAGCATATGTGTGGAATCAGCACAATAGATACAGAGTCTATTCTTTACTCTTCGTTTCCTCTCTTCTAAAGATAATTTGGAACGTCCTATCTCCATGGGAATCACAGAAGGTGACACTGGACGAAATTGAGGGTTTAAACGAAGAGGTGCTTTAGCAGAAGTTGTTTTCTCAGATTCTCTTTCACGAAATCTCATGTCTACACGATGGCAAAGAGAGATCAAATCTTCTAGTGACGAAGGAAGCTCTTGGGTAGTCAGTGCATCTTTAATTTTATCGGAGAGCCCCTGCCAGAAGGCGGCAACTAATGCTTCAGTGTTCCACTGAAGTTCAGAGGCTAAGATCCTAAATTGAATGACATACTGTCCTACTGTATGGGAGCCTTGTCGCAAACGAAGAATGCTGGAAGCAGCGGAGGTCACACGACCTGGTTCATCGAACACACTTCGGAACGTGGAAATGAATTTGGCACTATCTTGTAGAATTGGATCGTTTCTCTCCCACAGAGGGGAGGCCCAAGCCAGGGCTTGTCCAGAAAACAATGAGATAAGATAGGCCACTCTGGAACGATGGGTAGAAAAATTTTGAGGTTGGAGTTCAAAATGGACTGAACATTGGTTAAGGAAACCTCTACAAGTTTTGGGGTCCCCGTCATATTTTGACGGAGTAGGCAGGTGAAGCGTAGGAGCTGTAGACACCTGGGATGGCACTGGGGAAACGGAGGAAAGCACAGGAGCTTCAATACTAGCTGTAACAGTCTGTCCAGATGTTCCTTGGGAGGTTAACGATTGGTAACATTGAAGTAACAGCTGTTGGCGAGCATCCTGTTGCTCCACACGGCTGACCAGATGCTGCAGCATCTCTTTAGCAGTAGGTTCCGTATCTGGGTCTGTCATGGCCTGATCTTACTGTCACGGGCACTAGGAGTCTTTACCCAGGGATCACCAGGTGATAGGCTTACCAGAGCAGTATAGGTGGTAATATGGTACTCTGGTAGCAGGGTGATCACGGAACAGGAAATAGCAGATGATGAGATGCTCAGGAAAGTCTATGACTAGCAGCACTGGCAATATGGAGGTAGTAATACACGAGGAACTGTATGGACAAAGGACACGTGAAGGTAGTCAGTGGTCTGCGGTAGCAAGTTGTACCACTGCTATAGTGAGGAGGAATGTCCAACAGAAACGAGGAGGTGATGAGAGTCAGCGGTCTGCGGATAGCAAGTTGTACCGCTGTCTGAGTGAAGGAATGGAATCCAAGTGGAGGTATCCGGGGAGTGAGTGGTCTGCGTTAGCAAGTTGTACCACTGCTATGTGAGAGGATACTGGAACAGGTGAAACTGTAAACAGGAGTCAGTGGTCTGCCACTAGCAAGTTGTACTACTGAATATATATGTGAGGAGGTGCACGGGGAGAGACTGCAACACAATATATACACGGGCACCTTGACTTTGATCCACAGTAATATGCACAATATAAATGTATAAATGACTGAACAACACTGCCAATATAGAAAGTCTCTTGAAGTAATCCGGCATGAGATAACACAGTCAATGGTGGCAGTAGAGTCAGCAGATAGTACACTCCAGAGGAGAACCAACACAGTCAATGATGGCAATAGACTCAGCGGATAGTACACTCCAGAGGAGAACCAACACAGTCCAGCAAGGTATGCAATACACAGCACAGTCAATGGGAAGTATGCATACCGTGGTTCAGGAGAAGGCAGTCAGACAGGAGTGCAGAGATACCTGAAGGGCAGGAGGCCAGCAGGATACAAGTCCCTGGATGGGTGAAGCAGGAGTCTAGCAGGTGCAGCGCACAGGTAGGTAGACCAGCAGGGAACACAGGAAGGCGTGGAGAGCGGATCAGCAGTAGATGGATGAGTAGCGCTGAGAAGTAACAGCAGCGGGTCTCTGCGGGAACACGGAGGTAACCAATAGCAACCAGCAGGTGCAGTAACGATGGGACACCGGAGCAGAGTTGAACTGGAACAGATGATCACGGAGAGTAGCGGGTAGCAATAGTGGCGGCAGACTCAAGGAAACACGGTAGAGTAGACAAGGACTGAAGACTGAAGCGCACAGAGGCAGCGGATAGGAATCAGCTAAACAGTCACGATGAAACACAGACGGGTTGCAGGTTGAAGACTGTAGTGCACGGAGGCAGCGGGTAGGAATCAGCTAGCAGTCACGATGATGAAACACAGACGAGTTGCAGGCTGGAGTCTGTAGTGCACGGAGGCAGCGGATAGGAATCAGCTCACAGTCTTGATGATGAACAGGTGAGTAGATGTGGAGAGTGGCTGAAGTGCACGGAGGCAGCGGATAGGGATCAGCTCATAGTCACACTGATATGAGATAGAGTTGAAGTGGTATAGAAGACTGTAGTGCACGGAGGCAGCGGATAGGAATCAGCTCACAGTCTTGATGATGAACTTGATGGTAGAAGTGGTATGGGAACCACAGGAGTAGAAGTGGTTTGGAAACCACAGAGGTAGAAGTGGTTTGGAAACCACAGGAATCAGCAGCGCTGAATACACGAGGAAACACAGGAACACCTTCAGAGACTCATGGGGAATGAGACTCCAAGATCAGGCAACGTGGTGTTGACCACAGGTGCTTAATATAGGGAGGTTGCCTGATCTGCCAATTAAGTTAAAGGAACATACACTGGAGGTATAGAAAGGGCTGCGCATGCGCAGTCCCTCAGGATGGAGGACGGCCACGGTTCCTAAATGTCCGGGAAGAAGCACTCACAGTCCGGTGAGTGACATGGGGACAGTTAAAAAATAGTTTAAGGATTGTATCTCAGCATCCCGACACGATTGCAGTTAATTAGCACAGTACAGTAATTGTTATCTTGGATTCCTCTAGAGAAAGTTGATATATTAGAGAATCATGCAGAAATCATAACTAAATGTCAGGGTTCTGTTGGTAGCTAAATGCAAGATTTCCATATCTACAGTGAACTTTTCATTTAGGGTGCACCTGTACAAATGCTTTTGAAGCTATGTGATGGAGTATTGACAATTATTTGGCAGCAAGAACTCTGCTAGTGCAATCCACTGTGAATTTCTACATGATTTTTTCCTTAGTGACTCACACCTAATTAAGAGATGAATACACAAACATATCCAGTACAGAATTGGATCCAAATAGTGGAGTATTTTACAGGAATATTCCTCTAAAACACAAAACCAGCAAATGATGTAATCAGTATTAAAAGGAAGTAAGTGCCACCTGTCCAAAATAATAGACCTGCACATATGAACAGCACACAGGGGTTTGTATATTGGGGTTATGACTTGTTAATGGTAAAAAATATCAAATAAAATCCACCAAAAACAGTTTTTTCCATTATTTTATTTGTTTAAAACATCTGGTGTTGCTTTACGCTACAATTTAGCTTACTTAGAGGGGATTTATCAGGACAATATTTACACTGTGATATATACCTTTTAAATTCATGAAATGATTTATATAATAATAATATTTGTTTGCATGTAACACACCCACAGACAAGCAGGTGCCTAAATGTAGTTATTAGGTGTCTCATACAGGGGTTGTCTTCTTTGGGACAACCTCACCTCTTTGGAGGTGCTCCCCCGTTGTAGCAATTTAGTAGATGTCTCCCATAATACCTCCACTAGTAATGAAAAAAAAGTAGTTTTGGGGCATGCACCAGTAGGGTACAGTATGGACTTGTTTACGTAACTGTGAGTAGATGCTAACCAGCACGCTGGACAAGCCGTATTATATATCAAGCCAAGTGCAAATAGTGGATGATAATGGTGACTGTCAACTGTAATAGCAAACAGCTTTTGATTGCCTGTTTGTAATTGCTCCTCTGACACCGCTAGGTGCTTTCTTCTTATCACTTACATGTATTATACTTTTGTGTGCGGATGTTTAAGCAAACTGTTTTTCACATACGCGAGACAGGGAATTGTGTCTTCAGTATTAGACGGGGTTTGAAATTTTATTGATGCTTAATAGTGAACACGAATTTTGCAAACAAAACACATGGTTATAAACATAAACTTAAGTGTAGGTGACGTATGCTTGTCTTATACCAGGTATAAATGCTTCTGGCACAGATCTGCACGTATCTTGTGATAATTGCAGCTTTTCATATACCGCAGTTGTGTCTTTTTTTAATGAATGCAATTTGCCTCCAACTCTCCATCAGCCCTGACATGTAGTACAGCTATTTGAAAGTCACCTCCAAAGGGATGATGAGGGTGAACATTTACCAATAAGCTCCACATATTGCAAAAAAACAATCAATGTTAGATAAAACAAAAGAATGTAAAAACTGATACATTCCAGTCCAATTTATTGAGATTTTTTTTTAAATGAATGACATGGCCTTATGTGTGTGCAGTTTGTATGTTCTCCCCATGTTTGCGTGGGTATCCTCCGGGTGCTCCTGTTTCCTCCCACACTTCAAAAACATACTAGTAGGTGAATTGGCTGCTATCTAATTGACCTTAGGCTCTCCGTGTGTGTGTGTGTGTGTGTGTGTGTGTGTATGTTAGGAAATTTATTCTGTAAGTTCTTAGTCATCATCGCTTAATGTTTGTAATAATTCCACAGCCAAATTCCAAATCAGCCATGGCTCTCGCTGCCCACCATCACTGCTGGAATAGTAGACAGAGGGAAAAGGTACTGCGGGACTTACCACAAAACAGTCTCCTTATATATGCACTGCAAAGTGTTACAAGCCACGGCCGGCGCCACGGCTTCTCAGCTGTCACTTCCGGTAGTTCCATCCCGGGCCATTACCAGGGTAACGGATGGGACGCCTTTGCAATCAGCACCGCATCCTGGCATCTGTGGCAGCCAAGCCCATACGCAAACTGTATGAATTAATTAATCCCATGCTGGGGGCCAATTATGACACACCAAGCCCCTAACCGCTGATTGCCCACTTCTTGTACTTTAGCAAGGGATAGCTTAGCCTCCCTGCCGGTTATAACTTTGGTGCTGTGCATTTGCTGACCTGCTCTGAGTTCCTGTGGATACTCTGCCGACTTTTGTTGTGACCCCTGGCTTGTTTCTGGACCTTGCTTGTACTCTGATTGACCTGACCTTTGGCTGTGTTGTTTGGATATCTCTGCTCGTTGTCACCCCTGAACCCCGGCCTGCTCCTGACTATCTGCTCCAACGTTGGTTACCGCCTATCTACCTGCTGCGGTATTGCATACAAGCTTCCACTACGCTAGGAGTTAACTCCTGGGGGCATCCAAGTACCTGTGAGTGCCACTAGCTGTATGGGAAATATAGGCGAAGACCTCTGTCACCCGTTCTGGAAGCTTGTGTCAATAGCCGCTAGCCGTAACACAAAGATGATAGTTTTAAAAATTGTGCCTTTGAAGTTTGCTGAATCTGCATAATTTTGGGAATGGATGGCTTGTGTAAAATCGAGTTGACAAATATCTAGTCGCTAATAGTTTTCAAACATAGCTATACCCACTTAATACTCCAACACTTAATAACCCCTACCAAAACAGCTTCTGAATTCTAATTCCATTAGCTGTGTGGTGATGCCTGCTGCTCTCACAGAGATAGTAGATGGCTAATTGAAAATGGGCAAATTGGAGCAGGGATCTCGCAAAACGGAGAAATTGTGAATTGAAATCAGTATTTAAAATTAAAATAATTTTGCAGCGATTCACATATTTTTCATTTTCTGGGTCTTCATGCAACCCTATTGCATAGGTTCATAGAGAGAAGAGAGTAACACGGAAGAGAACAGTACAGACGCTCAAGTTCATTTTGGTTACACTGTGGCATAATTCAGTAATGGAATACACATTTTTATCAGCAAACCACAAGTTATACACAAACATAAGCCATCAGATTATTGCTGAAATTTGGCTTTCAGCTCACCCAGCTAAGCACAACTGGAGGTAGGTCTGGACTGCTCTGCAGATACTTATTCATTTACCGGTCTATTTTAACAAGTTTAGAAAGTGCAAGCTGAAATCCATGAACTCTGCCGCATACTTGACCGAGATAATAAAGTGGAACAGGTCCAACATAACAAGCAGGAGGCAGCCAGGAATACAGGAGAGCAGCATGAAAATAATTGACCCTACTGGTACTTATGCTATAAATCGTGTTCTGATACAGTAGGTAAGAGCCTGCAACATATTAAAATGTTGTAAATATTAAACATAACATGACATGCATGACATACGGATTTTAAGTAAATCCCAAGGACCCATTTTTATTCTAAAGAATGTTCTTTATTATTTGGCTTACTTTTCTTTTCAAATATCAGCTTTACATCATCGGGGTTAGTGAAAGTCCTTTGTGAATTTTAAATACAGGAAAACGTTAAAACCAGCAATGTAATATTAAATAAACACATGTACGCTGTATTTATTTTTAGAATGGAGAATACGTGTGGTAATATAGCATGTGGAGAATGTATGTGTTTTAAAAGAAAATATATGGGCTTGAATGCTTTCAATAAGGCAAGTTATTCTTTCTTTCAGCAAATGGTATTTGTAATGAAACAATTTGACCTTATTTTACTATCAGTGGTTTCATAGAGAACTCACTCATGCTGCATGTGTTTATAGGTGCAGAACTAGACCGTTTAAGGGCAGTTTAAACAGAGGAGAGGTTAAAATGAAGGTACAGGCATCTTACTTAAGGAAAACATTTAGTTTGTGTAAGAATAATGGGTTATTGAAGCTGTCCAGACTTTGTCATCTAAACCCCTAGGATAACACATCAGATGTCATAATTTATCACATATGGGTGTGCCGACCACCTTCCAGTGTTTGAGCACAATCCTGGTTTTATTATGAATGAGTTGCCCTTTACATCTCCAGCTACTGGGGCAACTCAGTTCTTTTGACTGACGTGTGGCGTTCAGTAATAGAATTTCAACTCTTTATACTTTTTTATCTTTTTAGCAATTTTGCAATGTGTGAACAGGATGATTCATACTTTTTCTTAGTAACCAAGCAGTTAAATACAAATCATGTGCTAATTGAACCAATATACGATAACATAGTATTGTATTGCTGAAAGGATGAAAGCATTGGACAGTGACCCAACCTTTGGGCATTGCTGCTGAAACATTGATGGAATGATAATCTAGTACCACTTAGAGGGACAGTTTGTAACAGCTTTTAACTCTTCAGGGTGACCTGCTTATTCATAAACTTTCACTTGTTTAGCTTGACCTGATGATTGAGCACCTTTCACCCATGTAGGGTGACCTGCTCGTTCAACAGCTTACACCTGTTTTCTAGTGGTCTGACTCTTCTCATAATTCCAGTCTTCTCCAATCACCTCTTAATCACCTTGTACAGCCTAAGGCATGTCTCTGGGAGGGAAATGCAATCATATCAAATCATTCACTGCAAGTGGTTGATATAGAAAACATTAATTTGACCTCAGTGTAGTCAATTTATTTCAAATATGTCATGTTCAAACATACTTACCCTGTTGGATTTTCTGCTTAGAAGGCCACACAAATCTATTGAACTATTTTGCACAAATCGAAAATTTTGCATTGTTGTACAATATTTTTTACTTTCTGCAAAATGTATTTGCTCTTGTGAGGTAATGCTCAGGTACGTGTATACCCAGTATAAATGCTGCATAGACAATGACCCATCAGGGTATTTCTGGAACAGGGAGCTGCTGTCAAGTCAAAATCAGTATAGTAAATGTAAGGCACACAACTAAAATCTAATTTTTCAGCATTGCATAGTACAGAGATGTGGCAGGAATGCTTATGAGATATAAATATAAAGTAAAGACACAATGCTATAGGGACCTATCATGGGTGGACCACTGGTAAATAGTATATATATATATATATATATATATATATATATATATATATAAAAGAAATGTAGAAATTGGTTTAAAACAGTGCGATTTTGAGCTGGTTTTGCTTCTATATTACTATTTATAGCATTAACATTCATTTACAGTCATTTACAGTCTATTTTCTAATGATTTCTTCACAACTGTCCACATTTTCACTAATATTGGGCCAAAGTCTGCAGCGAGCTGGCTGGCTAAAATTACGTGACAGAGTAACAGCAAAAATACATGGCAGTTTACTAAAAGATACAATCACCATTTCTGCGTTCATTTACTTTTAATTCAATTCCATATCTCACTTTATAAGGCAACAATTCAGTCAAGACAACCACATAGAACACCAGAAAAGATAGATATTACAAACACCATGTAGTTACCTAACTTCTTATGCAATCTCAGATTGTCTTCAGCTGCAGCTCATGATTCAGGTGGTATATCATTGCAAAATATATGATGCAATGGCTCCCTTGTATTCTATATGAGACACTCCAAACAATATACATTCCACCCTGGAATGCAAACTGGAAGTGCCAAAGCCGGAAGCACACAAACAGGTTTTCATTTTAACAACCAAACTCAGTGATTCCTAGGTGAGTCACTAGGACTCCTGTCAAGCAGGTGTGTATTCCCGTGAGTACCTAAGACATGTAATAATGAGGTACAATAACGCACCTTCACTGTCAAATGCACACTCCGGCGGTATGCATTCCATCTTGGACCGCATTAACCAAAAGTGCAGTGATGCACGTCATGTATAGCAAGTGTTTTGGTTCCTTATTTCCAGAAAATTACATTTTGCCTCATTTTCAGATCCGATTTTGTCGGAAAACCCAAATTTTGGATCTGTCAGAATTTTCCGAATCTGAACCGCTCATCTCTAATATATATGTGGGTGTATTTGTGTGTTTCTGTACTTGTATTCCTATACTTGTGGGGATATTGACCTGTTTATACACCAAACACCGTGGGGACATCAATCGTATTGTGCACACAAAATGAAGTCCCCACGAAACTGCCTATGCTAGTCAATGCAGGAGACATTGTTAATATACCCAGCATCAAAATCTGGCATGTCCCAATGAGTTACTTTTTTAGGACAAAAATTGTGTGTGTGTTTATGACATGGAGGGGAACGTGTGTGCACTCCACCACATAGGGTGAAAGTGAGAAGAACAGGTAGGAGAGAGCAGGAAAGTGTGTGAAATGTTGTGATTCTAGTGGGACAATGTCAATTTTTGGTGAGTGTTGTGCCCAATGTAAGGTACAGGCCAAGACCGTGAACTCTCTGTGTACACACTGCATTCTTTCTGTACTACACTGTGGTGCTAGATGTCTTGAAAGTCAGGAGTGCTTGGACATATGTCACGCTCCGGTGAATTCAGGGCCTAGCGCTTTTCCTCCACCAGCCATGCCCCAATGATGCATAGCCACGCCCCCAATTGTATGACCACACCCACTACTAACTTTGGGCAAAATGTTTCAACATGCACACCTATAAGGGGGCCCTATGAAGTTGTTGTTTCGGGGCCTCGAATTCCTCTTGGCAGCCCTGACTAGGATTGAAATCGGAGTTAAACAAGGTAGGAAAGTAACAATCCTGCTAACACCAGCTATGCAAAATGCAGCAACACTTCTTGCAGAGAAGAGTGAAGAATGTAGAGTGGCCGTTGAAAATGTCTACATGTTTGCAAGACCAACTCCTGTGTCACATTTAAGAAGCTCCAATTGCATATGCCTCTTTGCTCAGGAATGTGGAGCTAATAATCCCCAAACCTCAAACACTGTCTTCCACAAAGCTTCAAAAGTATGTTGCGACTCTTTCAAAGTTCTCAAAGCAAACAACATAGAATTGGCTCAATTGGCAGACTTCCTTGGGCACATCACCAACAGTATAACCGTCTCCCAGAAGGTACCATCCATCTCGCCAAGGTCAGCAAGCTTTTAATGGCTCTCGAGAGGAGAAAACTGGCTGCAATCAAAGGGAAGAATTTGGAAGAGATGAACATTGAACCAGATGGTAAGTTTGAAATCTCATATCTGATAGATGGATTTAATTTTTAACTTCTATATTGGTCGTTAATATATCCGTCCTTATTTAGAAACGGTCCAGCTACAGAGGGACAAGTTACACAGTGAGAAATCCCCTGAACCAGAAAAACAAGTAGTCGCGCATTCGGTTGACATTTTCCTTTCAGAAGGGAGACGATGTAAGGATCTGGCAACATGGAACCAAAGCACAGACAAGGTTTCCAAAGGTCTCCGTAGCAAACAGTTTTGCCTCTCAAAGCATGTGGTTTTCTCTGTGTTTGGCAGATTCATCTGTAATGGACAATTCTGCCTTTTCTTTAGCTCATAAAGAAGTGTGGGGAAAAAACTGGGACAGAGAGGAAGTCAAAGCTGTGGAGAAGCTCATTGTGAAGTTTATTCAGATAGACAAGGTGACCGGAAAGCATAGTTGCATAGCATGCATGCATCATGGGCTGAGCCATCAGCACTGAGAGATCGAAAATGGTTAGCTGTGAAATTCTGCAAAAAGAAATAGTTGAATAGATTATGCTGTGGTTGTCCATGACTATAACCTGTTTGACTAGCCATGGCTAGTTGTCAGTGCATGTCTGTGTGTGGATGTCCTCAGATGACTGGACTATATGAAACTGTCTCCACAAGACAGTGAAATGTAAATCTTTTGGTCTAGATCACACTAAAAATCTCAAGTGATAACCGTGGTGACAAACAGCTCCTAAACATACCCATTTCAATGTCCTTTTGATGGGGCAATAGGAAAGGATTGCCCCTAGGAGAATTGTCCAGACATGTGTATCACCATGCAAAACAAACGTGTGTATTTGTGGAAAATAATGAAAAATGTTTTTAATAATTTCCTAACTATCTGTTGTTGACAACTACAAGAAATTAGAGTGTATTCTAAAAAAGGTCCATTAATCGATTAAAGGAATGAGTTGTTTTACAAGGTATAAAAACTTAAGAGCACACAAAAACAGATGCATTAAAATAAAATTACTTACACAATCGAAGCATATCAAAATGAATCGCCAGAGTCAACACATCAATTGCATAAGCCACGGTGTCAGGGATGTATTTTCCTCAGTTATCTGTGCTCATTACAGTCTTGAGATTCCCCTTAATATAACAAATACGTTTGCCCTAGAATGTTTCAACTTTTTCAAAGATTATGTAAATATAGCCATTCGCATTTTTAAGCACAATCCAAAATCATTAGGTCACTTGTTTCTTGTTCTCATCACCAACACTTTCATATTATATGAATAAATATATATAAAAAAATAAATGTGGTATATATTTTAATGACTGAATAGGTCATGAATGGAAGGAAACATAATATTTAACACGTTTGAATCTACCACATAATTATAGGAAAATGGCAGGAATGATTGGAGTAGAACACTGGAAACGTGTGCCTCACAATCCCGTTATGTTTTGCACACTTTACCTAATGCTATTTTTAACCCTGAAGAATAATATCCCATCAAGGCTTTTCCCCATTTTATTCTTTTGGTTACATAGAGCTGGAGTTCACAGAGAAGTTTACATGAAAAGTCTGTTTCAATTATAGAACTGATCCCTCACTGGCATTTAAACACAGTATAAAGTAATGTTACAGCTGAGACGAACGGGGAAAGGTGCAGACAGCAGGAGACCACCCTCAGGTGTCGTAGATACTTTTATGTTGTAGCTGTTGCTCAGTTAAATAGACACATTAATAATGACACCCATTTGGGGCCAGATATGGAGGAGGTTGTTAGATCCTTTTCATATCATGAAAAACGACACTAGTACAACAGGTGCAGTGGTCAGACAGTCTATAAGCAATACAGAGAAAATATGCTGGAAAAAAAGTAGTTTTAGAGGGAGGTGAAGAAGAGTGTCACACACAGACGCCAGTATCCGTTTTTTACTTAGCATCATGTCCTAGTTTCAGTCATGTGATCGCTGTCACACAATAAACCCTCTCAGCTATTTAAACCCCACTCTGTGCAGTAATTACAATAATTACTGTCAGGTCTAACCTGCTCTAGCTTTCCCTGCTGTTTGCTGAAGTGTGATCATTTCTGTGAATTGACTTTGTTTACCTCCCGATTTGAACTTGTGCCTGTGATCCTGACTTTGGCTTGTCTCCTAATTTAAACCTGTGCTTGTTAGCTCCACCTAGAACAAACGGTAGCCAATAAGATCATGCAAATGGTCACAGCAGTACAGAGTATTTAGGAAAGTGTAGGATTTATATGGATGTATTACTGAACTGCTAGAGACTGATTGAGTTGAATGCATAAATGCAGTGTTGGACTGAGGCATGAAGGGCACATGAAACACTGTGTGTTCGCCACCACAAAGTGGGAGCTTGCCTCTAAATGGGTGTGACCTGCCACCATATAGTCAAGCCAGCCACTAGAGGGGGTGTGGTCAAACTACAAGATTCTTTTTTTTTTTCTGGCGCTTATTAACTATACGGAAACCACTGTAGCGCCTTAGCACTGCTCTGTTTCTTCCACTTGAAATGCTTTATTCAAATCCCCATCTGCCAGCCTCAGACCAGTGAGTAAGTTATCACATTAGCCAAGCAGCAGAAGGTTTGAAAACAGTGGTGGAAATAGCAGCATAGCGCTGGCAGGCTACAGTGGTCCTGTACCAAAAGAAAAAAATATAAAGTTTATTAATTTAAATAAGTTTAAGTTAAAAAAAACAACACTTTTACACACACTTACAAACACACACCTCTTCTGTCTCCAGCTTCTTCTTCTGTGGCTTGGGACAGTGTGGGTAGGGGACATGTCTATGCCCTGATTGGCTTAGTGACTGTGTGATGTCACTCAGCCAATTGGAGCAGAGCCGGATTTAGACATCATGGGGCCCTAGGCAAGATACTGGTTTGGGGCCCCCTCCCTGAAAAAATCCATAACACTATAGTTTTTTAGCATAACATATACCCCTTTAAAGGGTGGTCTTCAGTACAATATATATTTATCAATATAAAAAGAGGCTATTTTAGTGATATTTAGTTTTATCTCAAATAATGAAAACAAAAAATTAAACAAAAAACAAACCTCACTTTATATTGCATTTTATTTTATGTTCCTTCTCTCTAAAGCACTTTTGGTTTTTTACATACCTCGCTGATTAGAATGGGGTATAAATCATATTATAGCAATAGATTAGATAATATTCTATTACAGTACTGAATACAGGGGTTGATTTATCAAAATGCAAAAAGCCCTTTTGCTTTAAAAGCCTGATGTTTTTGCCAGCAAAAGGGCTTGTTTTTGCATTGGACTATATACTAATAGGTTTATTATTTGTTTTAGGGTGTCTTTAGGGTGTCTTTAGATCAGTTGCTGCTTGTCTGGATCTTGGAATGTTGGATGCCCTATTTGGAAAAAAAATGGGTACATGAAATTTAGAAAACTCCAACCAGCCTCTGTGTTAAATCAATATAACACCCACGTTTTATAATAAAGCCTCCCTCCAGCCCAAAATTAAAATAGTATTCACATTTGATAAATAGATCTACTCTACTTTACATTTAATAAATATAACAATTTCCCACAACCATCCCATTACATAATTCCTAATCACATTTAACAAATGTGGTCTATTTTCCCCAAACAGATCCACATTCAATTAATAGCTCTCAAACCACCCCAGCATTAAATTTAAGATCCAATCACCCCTTCTTAAACTTCATAGGCCCCACTATTAAATTGCCCCACAATCCACAAAAATAATAGCACCCATAATTAGCCGCCAACCTGCACTCCACCATAAATTAATAGCCTACCTCCCACATTATAGTAAGATCCCCCTTCCCTCACACATTATATTAATATACTACCCCCCCCCCCCCACACACACACACATTATATTAATATACTGGTCCCCTCATACACACACATATTAACATTTTGGCCCCACACACACACACACACACACACACACACACACACACACACAATATATACTGGCCCCCTCACTTTATCTCAATATATTCTTCATTATCTCTCCATATCTCACTTCTGTGTACCTTTTGTCTGTCTCCTAAATATCTTGTTTACCTCAACCTATATGCCTCTGTTATTATACTTCCCTTTCTATTGCCTTTTTCTCTTCTGTATTCCTCTTGTCTGCGATTCTTGTCTTCCTTTCTTCTCTGGGGCGCTGCTCCTCTCTGCAACTTGGTGAGTCCTCACTGAAAATGACATCGGGTGTGATGACTTCACTCCCAACATTCAGTGGCCGCAATTTGTTTTACTATGCCGGCGGACAGAAGGGGATGGCAGGCGGAGGGGAGCGCACCTCCGCCTTGCCTACCCCACTCACCGCGGGCCCTGGGAGGGCCCTCTGGGGACTGCTGGGCCCTAGGCAATTGCCTAGGTTGCCTAGTGGAAAATCCGCCCTGAATTGGAGCACAGCAGAGACTGGTGTGGATTTTCTGCCTGAGCAGGAAACGGCTCGGTACTAGAGAGATGTAGGCAGCTTCTTCACTTGGCAGAGGCCCTGAATGCATGGTTTAGCCATGCCCCCTGGTGAAAGGGGGTGGGGCCATCTGTCATGTGGCCCACCAGTGAATTCCCTGATACACCGGTGGGTAAGTTCGACCCTGTATATACATAAGTAATTATGCTAAAAAAAAACTACATGTAAAAATAGCCTGTTTTGTCAATATGCTGAGGTATATACATTTCAAGATGCCTCCAACTCTACATCAGTAGCATATGTATCTGGTTTACATCAGGTGCACATCAGATACATTTACACTCATATCAACACATTTGTTTATTGTGAATGTCCTGTAACTTATTACGCTGTTTAATAAGAATGCATTCACTTCATTAGTTACTGCACTTGGACTGCATTTGCACGTCCTTTCTGTCTCCCGTCCCCCCCTCCAAGCATAAGGAGGTGCAAGTGGCAGATGCAAGCAAATCTGCATACAGACAAAGGCGCACACTGTTTATGTGGGCATACGTAGTACAAATTTGCATATTCTACGATAAGGAAGCGAGAGAAAGCCCAACAAAACATAAGGCCAATAGAGAAGATGTGAAGGACAACACAGGAAGACGAGTGAATTAGATAAATTAGTAGATTATTGTTAGATAGTTAGTTAGTTAGTTAGTAAAATGTATTTATCCAGTAAATGACTAGATTATTGTTATTATTATTATTTAGTCTCTCAGCACATTTTTTACTATTAATTAGACAGGCACGCTTTCAGTCAGAGTGAGATAGAAGATAGCTTAGGGAAGAAAAAGAAAAGGGCGATAGAAGTGACAGGCAGAGATAGATAATAGAGGACAAGAGAAAGAGTAGGGAGCAGTGCAGCCACATCCTAACAGGAGATCATCAAGAAGAGGAACGGCCTTCTTAGTAGCAGACAACACCTCCCAGGGCCACTAGACACCAAAGCAGGAAGGTTTCGGTGGAATTTGGAGAACTCCAACATTTGTCAAAAGAGATAAGTGGTAGTACCAATGAATAGAATCTCACTGACATAAACATCTTACTGTACACATCTAACTCCTGGCCCGATGAAGCATATGTAGGTAATGAGGTTTAAGGACAAATTGTCAGATAACAAACATAGAGAAATTCTACCTGAGGAATATAAGAATTCATTCAAGTCCATATTGTTTTTTTAAGTACTTTGTAGTTAAACTTCTGCAACCAAACAATCTTTTGTTCTCCTCTCCCGTCAAACCGCCCCCATGATTGATCTTATTTCCTCTTATAATGTAATAATGTGTGTCTGATTCCCTTCTGTCCATATACATATATGTGCACTAGGCAGTATATAATGTTGCTTTGCTGTATATAACATGGAACTTTGGGACCATCTCAGTCTTTCAGCTTCACTGCAACTTGTTTGACAGATGTTGAATTTAGTATTGTCAAATATTGTAGGAGTTCTGTATGGTGTCCACGAACCGTTATTCACAATATGAAAACTTCTACATTGGTTGGCCAGTTTATCAGGTGTACCTATCTTTCCGGTATAATACTATGTAACGATTGTAGGCAGGTACAAACGGTTTAACTGTTTGTACACAACTGGGAGGCAAACTAGGCATGAAAAAGTCATAATTGTTTTGAATGCAGCATGGTAGAAGGTGCCAAGTGTGTATACATGAATGTATCCAAAGAATCAACACTGCTGGGGATTTGATACCATGGGCAATGCACTTACTAAGGCTGAGAAAACTTCTACTGAGAAAGATACATCACATTCGGCTATAATATCTTGTCACAGATGGGGTATGTCAGCCGACAAACAAGAACGTGTAGACGCAATGGCTTCAGGACAATGGAGTATTGAAAACTCTTTGCCTGGTCTGATCATTTTCCCTTCCTTCTCTCATGCGTTTGGAAGAACCAGGAGATGGGGAAAACCAAGTCCATCGATCCAACTTACCAGGTGTCAATCATGTAGGTTGATGCTGGTGCTGTAATGGTTGTTTACACACACACACACACACACATGCACTTACGCGCACACGCACAAATACACACGCACACCTACATTTGTAAGAATGTAATAAAGTTTCCAACTCACATTCTGTTATTATTCATATAAAAGAACTTAGAGCTTTATTGCACAATGGTAAACCTACATTAAAGATATTTATGGTTCAAGTCACAAGAAGTGTATTGTGTTTGGTCTTATATTAATCCCCATTTTAACAGCAGGAACCCGGTATCATCGTATAAGCAATCGCACATAGCGGTCTTTAGTTATGATTAGTATAGGATCAAAACTACTCTGTTAATGGGTTCATTTAAACAAGGTTTTTGGCCGGTTCCCTGAGGCAAGACATGTAGACAGCTTTTGGAGTGAGTTGCCCCCGCTTTTGGAGAAGCATCGTTTGAACTGACCTATGACCTTCATTGTACTAGTCTATCTTAAACCATGAACCAATGACGAATGATCTTAGTGTTATCTGTACATTGTAACATCATCATTGTTTTATTTCAACCCAAACTGTATAAAACCAAGCCACTGGCACAGTGACAATCTCTCTGACTACACAAACCTCAGGATTGATAAGCTGTTCCTGGATCCAGTGCGCATGTGTATGTATCAGTTATACTTTGTTATATTTTGCTATTAAATCTCTTTGTGCATTGGAACCACATTGATCGCATCGGACAATCTTTATTGGTAACGATAGTTACAAACATAACAACCTATAATCCCTTGCTGAAGCTCAAGGGGTACATAAATGAAAGTTGTCCAATCAATTTATAAAATTGCTATGGTACAATGGGCATATGGCTTACATTTCCCCCAGACTCTACATCTACCACAATGTAATCTATTTATAATGTTATAAAACTGGAAATATGTGTGGATTTTTTTTATTAAGCACATACACTGAATGCAATATGTAATGTAGTATATAAACTATTAGTGAAATGAATTCTTCTAAAAGTTTTTGGGTGATGCAGTAAATAAATGGAGTAAGTGGATTGGCTCTTTTTCCTAAACCTATCATTGTTAACTCAAAAAATATTTTTACATTTCAATATACCATGTTGGTCAAATGTTTTCTACAGAAAGACCTCCCAATATGCACTGTACATGACTGGTAACTAAGGTTTGAGACAAGCTTAATTTATGATAACCAAAATATCAACTTAAGCAAACTCCATAGTGTGTCAACTGTTATTAATACTGTTTTAAAACATAAGTGGAATTAAATCACTTTGGATGTAGACATGCTTTGCAAGAAAAGTGTTGAAGAGTTATTTCAAACATTGTTAAAATTGAAGTATGTCTTTGTCTATTAACATTTGCACTTGGATCTTTTTCTCTTTAAAGGGAATCTTTTCTACCATATGTATTTTGACCAAACTATTACATTGGTTCATACTACTCAATAAGGGTAATTAATGAATGCCCGTACCGCTTATTAATTTGCCTAAATATCCAACAAGTGTATTTCAAGGTGCACACCCAATTCCCGGCCTCTGGAGTCACCCCTGTAGAATAGGGGTGCGCCTAGATTGGTGGCATTGCAAATGTTTTTGAAACATTTGAAAGTCCAACTTAATTACACCTTGGGACCACAACCGCATTCATTTTAATGTTTTTGTTTTCTAAGGTACTGCTCAGATTGGCTTCATTTTATACTAATCACGAGAATGATTGCACATCTGTCTTTATTACACTATCGCTTTTGTGTATTTGAATGTTTTTAGTGTATTGTTTATCACTTCTAGAAATGAACTTCCTCATAAAGGTATTACTGGAAGGCACAGCTAGATAAATAAAGTACTTAAGTGGGGAGGAAAAGAGTGTGCACCTGCTTCACTCTGCCAACACAGTTACATATTAGTGTGCCTTATCTCCCACCAACAAGGAATGCCTCAATCCACCAACTCCTCTCACCTGACAGTTAAAACTTCTGCATCCTCACACACCATCCTGCCCTATGCTTACCATAATATCTGGTGTATTTATGTAAAAGTAGCATTGATTGTCAAACAAGACTTTTGCACTACTGCACTTTTGTAAATGATCCTTTTATTTATATTCGAAAAGCTACAAATATCCATATCTGCAGCAAAAATGCCATTTTGTGACTTCATGCTCCTGTGTCCGATTATATGGCCATGTGCATATTGTTGCTCCATGTCTAATTTCCCATAATTCAGACTCCACCGGAATTAACAGAGTGAATGGGAATAATTTCCACTTTCCTTGGGATTTCATAGGAATTGCAGTTGTATATTATAGCCTGTGTAAACACCTGGTGACATCAAATTATAGGATCCCTAAATGCAATATAGAAAGTTCTAAATCACATTACTCTCATGATTCCAACTGTGAGATTTGGACAAGTGGCATTTTAGGGGAAAAGAAAGGTTTAATTAAGGAGTGATGCAAAAGTGATAGCAGGCAGGACATTGACGTTATGTTTCTATTTTTCTCATCATACACTCCCATGTCTGGTCACACAATCCTGCAAATGGTCACTGTAAAGGACACTGGCATCCTGGGCCAATGATACCTGTAGTATCACTTAATAAAATACTAAAATAAAAGACACAATCTAGTAGATGTTTAATTTAAATAAGCACTTCCCCCAATGAAGCTCATTGATACAATGCTACTGTGGGACTAGTAGTGCCACATATTAAATTACAATGTTGTATTACTTTAAAGAATTTTTATTTCACCATGCCCTGGCCAGGGGTGTTGGACTGAGCCCCAGTGCTAGCAGCATGGGGCTGGTTGTTACTAGACCAGCACAGCCTACATAGCATAGTGCTGGTTATGACTCTTGAAGTTAGCCCCCCCTGCGCACCCTAACAGTAAAAGCCCAGGCTATGTTCTCTGGTGCTTGGTTGAATTTGGGGGGTGGGGGGAGTGCGGTGAATTATTTGTTTGTTTGTACATTAAAACGCATCATCAAGTTGATGATGATGATGACTTGAGTCTTTAGCACATGCTCGAAATGTACCTGGATGTGGCCATGTTCTGACACACTATACTGAGTTGCACTTATTATTAAGGCAAGAGCTAAGAGCACAATTATTATTGTGCATGCGGGACACAAATTAAGCTCAAGTTTACATGAGGTTCTTCAAAGCGGACAGTGACGTACAGCTGTATGTGTTAAGGGGTCAAATAAATGCAATAAAATGGATATATGTGTGTAAAAAAGTCATTTATACACATTCATATTTTGCGGTTAGTAAATGAAAGTCTTCTTTAACATTGAACATTGAATGCTTTTTATATTTGTTGTAATTAGCTCATTAATACACATACTTTGATATACTTTGACATACTTTAAGTGTAAACTCCTGAGTTTCTTAGCTCCTTAGACCCAGATGTCTCCAGATCTGCTTTATTCACCTACAGTATAGTTGATATGTTTGATATGCAGATGCAGAATATGCACAGAATATACACATATTGTATGGGACATTTCTAGACAATGAAGTGAAAATAAGACAACAAAAGATATTTTATTCCAATAGAATGTCTATAAGTTCTACCAGTGTCATTATTTTAGAAGTGCTGATTATAAATGCTTTTTATTTTTTGCTTTGTATTTGACTCCGGAAATATAACGTCAATATTTAATTGTAAAATTACACTATCAATCCCAATCTTATAATGGCAGTCCTCATCAATGTGCAATAAGACATACCTCATGTCTTATTTTCATTTAATATCTGAGCAAATCACCTAGATCAGAGGTTAACATTGGTGAGAAAACATCCTGAAAGTGTTGTATTAAAACAAACAGAACATAATATAATTATATAAAAAGAATTTGAAACCATGAACCCTGTAGCTGAAGTGTAATAAGTGAAGTGTAATTATCGCATTGACCCTGTGTGGTCCAATGCACTAAATCCTCGTTGCCCTAGTGATCTTCTTCAGCTCAGCTGAATCGTTGGTACGGCGCTATAAATGTGCCTCATTACTTTCCACCTTTTGTTTGTTGAGGACTGTTAGCAAAAACCTTAGACTAAGACTTAAAGGGAGAACTAGACCACCCACACGTACAATACCCAGTGCCTACATGTCATTTATGTTGTACTTGTAGCTTTTAGCCTTGATAACATATTGAGTCCTTTATAACAGTCCACATCACTTGTGCAGATTCAAACTAAGTTAAGCTAATTGGATCCACATGGGCCTAACTTAAAACATGTTATAGCTTTCATAATGAACAATCACTTTTTCCCTGTTCAGTTTTCCAGCAACTCCTGTGTTCAACAGCGATGCAAATTTTCAGAATGTGGAGCTGTGTTTAAGATATTGCTTTGGGAGCATCCTGTTGATTTATGGCATCTATTCACAACGAAATGTCCCCTACAAGCCACACCTGAATTACTTTTTACTTAATAATACAAACAGAAACAAATATGAATCTGCTCTAGTTATAAGTTTCTTAATATATTCTAATAATGGTTGCTGTTTCCTGCACAGCGGGAATGATGTACTAACAATGCATAGAACCAGTTTTATTACCAGTACTCTTCATGCATCAATGAAAATGGAGGATTACTTTGCAATCATAGGGGATATTAGGGGATTACTGTGCAGTTGTGCTCATCTTTGTGCGTGCCAATATAAACTGCAGACAACCACAATATATTTAATATTTTTTATTTGGACCTGAGATTACTCTATCTAACAAATAAAAGAGTAATAAATCAACTTTCATGAGCATGCAGCTTATGTGTTCATTAGGAATTAGAGTCTTGTGGGTGTCTTATGAATATTGACAATGGAGTGCCTCAATGATGTTTCTGGTTACTACTGAATTGAATTGACTGCTTCCAAAACAGCTGCCTCACAGTGTAAGTACAGCTTTGGGGGCAGATTTAATTCAGCGGAGACTTTCTGTCAAATGCCGCGGCTGTGTTGTTCTAAAGAACAACGCAGCTAATTGAATCTGCCCCTTGTAGCCACTCTGCTCCTCAATTTTCAAAAGTATATCTTGCTTTCCGCAGGGCTTAGTAGTTTTGCAGAGTAAGTTGTCCACATTTGCTAAGGGGAGAGGTTGGGCAGAGTGAAGGCACTACCTGTAAAGTACGTAGGTAGTAGGAACACCGCGAAGCCTCATTTTGCACAATCAGAGTAATGTTGGTTCACTGTTACTGTGGTGAAGCAAAGAGGTGGGTAGAGTGCATTTTTAGGGATGTTCCTTGGTATTCATAGTCATTCCCACTCTGCAAAAGTTCTGCAATATTTTAGATCTGGCCTCATCATATACTTTTAGTGGAATATAATTTGCATGTTGTGCTTTGACAGAAAAAGTGCAATTCCAGATCCACCCCAAGTAATGTAATAACACACTTTACCTACAATATTGCCACCTGTAGTAAAGACAGACCCCATGAACAGTGCGCTATTTAAAGTAAAAAATATAAAACTGGGCAGTGTGCCCACACCCAAAATCCTTAACCAGCCCAGCATAGACAGCTCGAGTTGCTTTCCACGTAAAAGGAGACCAAGGGGTAAATGTATCATACACCGGTTTTTTCATCTCGCGGGAGATCGGCGTCTTCGCAGCTAAAATTTAAATTGGCGATGGCTTGTAAAGGCAAGTTTGCCTTTACAAATTTTAGCTGTGAAGGCGCCAATCTCCCGCGAGATGAAAAAACCGGGGTGTGATACATTTACCCCCAAGAGTAAAATACACACAGTTTTCAAATAAGCTTTAATTGGTTAAAAGACTTGACTATTCAAACGCCTCATTCACCACTTTGTTAAATAATTTTTTAAACACGTCTTTTCTTCTTTCTAGAACCAACATGAAAAAAATAAAATCCCCATCGAAAAAGTCCCTATCTGCACACTACTACCGATAGCTGCTAAATGATAAAGCTGGGCTTCGTCTTCAACGGCCAGTCCATTACAAGCATTTTCCTATGGCCAGCCAAACACAAGCAGCCAGTGTGGTAAAACATCTGTGATTGGCTGTCTGTTGAAAGAGCCTTGGGTGCTATAATCATTTCAGTTGGCGATAATATCCGGGTGGGCCTCTTTTTATGTTTTTTTTTTTCATTTTTGTGCTTTTTTTTTTTTGTAAATTTTTTTGCATGTGGACTAATAAACCATTCCATTAAAAGTATATGATATCAAAAAAACAAGTGGTTTATTAATATTTAATAAAGTAGTTAACAATT
Organism: Mixophyes fleayi; assembly: GCF_038048845.1. Lineage (NCBI taxonomy): Eukaryota > Metazoa > Chordata > Amphibia > Anura > Limnodynastidae > Mixophyes > Mixophyes fleayi. The sequence continues at coordinate 383,886,787 of NC_134402.1, read as the reverse complement.
ATTGGGACAGTTAAGTATTTATTTATTATAAACCATACAGTTATTTCGTTATTACACTTTATTAGAAAATGGTGATTTCATTTATTTTCTGCTTTTTTGATATGATCTCCCTGCTACAGTGGAAACCAACCCAGGTTGTCTAGTGCTAGGGCTGTTTGAAGATTTGGGGAAGTGTATCTCGAAAGACAGTTTTCCACCCAACAGGTTCTATTAAAGGTATAGGATGAGGCACAATTTCTGCCAGGCTTCAGGGGAGAAGTGCATTTCTAGCCACACTAGTATAAGTAAGTATAAATAATGTTAAGCTAAGCAGTATTTTAGAAGAACAACTGAAAAGATTATTAACTGAAAAGGATTCTACTGGGCAGCACAGTGGCCCAGTGGTTAGCACTTCTGCCTCACAGCACTTGGGTCACGAGTTTGATTCCCAACCATGGCCTTATCTGTGAGAAGTTGGTATGTTCTCCCTGTGTTTGCGTGGGTTTCCTCCAGGTGCTCTGGTTTCCTCCTACACTCCAAAAACATACTGGTAGGTTAATTGGCTGCTATCAAAATTGACCCCTTTCTCTGTGTGTATGATGATGATGATTCTTCTACTAAAATGGAAGGAGAATGAACTTTTATATTACATGTACACATTTACACACAGTGTTCCTCCAGAAGACGCTTTTGCCTTCAAGAAAGGAGGTGTACAACTTAACATGTGGTGGGTGGACCATCAAGGTGCACCAGAGTGGTGTGCTTCATAAATAGCTCTTCTTTAACTTTAATCCTGAAACATTTAAAACCATTTGACTGATATTTAGACTTTTACAGGTGTAAGAATAGTTCCTGCAAATGTTGCGATTTTGCGACTGTAACTTTTTTGACTGGACATTTGAGTCCTCCGTTACTTCTAAATTATTTAATTTAAGGCACTGTTTAATGTAATCTATGTAACTCATTCCACATGTAGCCAGTGATACATAATTACTGTTAACAATTACTTAAAAGATAGAATCGCAGGACAGGTGACTTCCATAGAATCGGGAACATTTAAAGCAAATGTAACAAATCAGTTTTCACTTGAAAATAAGGTTAATGTTAACATATTTTTTACCTTCTGAGGCATAAAAAAAACTAAAATATCCTTGAATGGATAGACTATCTTTCTCTATGGATATCTGAAGGGAGAGCACCAATGTTCTCTCTCTCCTACCCAACATTCCGGCATGGACCAACACAATCAGGAATGGAGTATACCAGTCCAGGGACATACAAGGAATACTGAGTATGGGATAATGGAATATTATTCCATCATCCCATACTAACCCCAATAGGATTCTGGGAAGGGACTGATTGATTGGGATTAAGATAATGTAATCTGCAATATATAGGAGTGCTGAGCTAATGCTGCTATATTGATATTTGAATTTAAATATAAGGAATTGTTACACTGCTATATATATATATGGGAATGCTCCTATATTGTTTTTATGGGATTAATACATGAAATTGAGTCACATGGGATTGGTAATGGAGACATAGAAACATGGAAATTATAATGGAACTTTGGATACACATAGACTACACACAAATCCACACACATTGTTTAGACCCATGCCTGGAACATGGCTCATTAAAACACCCCTTTCCTTATACCATATCAACAGAACAATCAAATGGGCATGTTTAGGAGCTGTTTGTCCCCACGGTTATCACTTGAGATTTTCAGTTTGACCTAGACCAAAATATTGACATTTCACTGCCATGTGGGGACAGTTTCATGTATTCCACCAGTCTGAGGAGAGCCACACAAAGGCATACACAGACACCTAACCATGGGTAATCAAAGAGGTTTTGATCATGGTTAACCACTGCTTATTGATTCAACCTTTATAGCTGTTAACTGGTTTCTTTATATAGAATTTCACAGGTAACCAGTTTCTCAGTGCTGACGGCTCGGTCACGATGCTTGCGGCACAATCGTGTTTTCTGGGCACCCTTCATGTCTAAGAAAACTTCATCGTATGCTTCTCCACAGCTTTGACCTCCTCTTCCCAGGTTTGTTTCCGCCCCTCCTTACTACCTGAGAGAAAGCAGAATTGTCCATTACAGATATACACAGGGAAAACAACATGCTTTGAGTAACAAAACAGTGTGCAACATCAACCTTTGGAAACTTTGTCTGGATCCTAGCATCATCTCCCTCCTGAAAGGAAAGTGTTGACCATATGCATACCCACTTGTTTTTAAGGCAGCCAATGAGATGCCAGGTTTGGGTTTGTTGCACCTTTGGTTTAGCTTATATTTCCTTGCAAACAAGCCTTAGCAAGCAGCACAGTGCATGAAACCTTCAAGAACTACGTCTATCTCTGGTTGCATGGAATCAGAACACAGCGTTCTTATTCCCTCGGAGTTGTGGGCAAAGTTGCCTCTATTCTGAGACAAGTTCAAAATGCGCCTTTCTTTACAGTGTTTGGGAAATGTAAGTGTCTAGGCAAATTCAGTATCATTACGGTGAACTTGCTCAATATAACAGGCTATTGTTTAGAAAGGTTTCTCTAAATACAAGCAGTAATGTTTTTTGTTATATGCTCTGGATCCATCAATTTTTTCAGAAAGTGTTTGAATAGACAGCACATCGGAGTTTGGGCCTTCTGTGCTTAAAACACAGCTGCCATCAGGTAGAGAATTGTTGTGTGTAGAACAAGTCTCTATGTTCTTTCTTTTTGTTCCAGTTCCCCGCAATATTACATCACCACTGCTGTTGCTGGTGTCTGAACCTCTGTCCTCTTAAGGGTCAGGGACATACTAGTCTCCACTGCTGCCCAGGCTATAATCTGACCTGCCACCTATTTCAAGGAGAATATTCATATTTACTTTTCAGCACGAGAAGACTGTGATTGTCTCTCTTTATGTCTCTGAATCCCATTATGTGTAAAAAGAAGGGAAAGCTGTGATCCTTTTTCTTCCGGAGCACTGAGGACCTTGGCGGTTCGGTGACGTGTACGAGCCTGAAGTTCCACTGACAGTGGGTGGTGGAGTGCACGCTCGTTTCCCTCTACGGCATAAACAGTTACTTCTTGCCTGACAAAAGTGACTCATAGGACATGCTAGAATTTGATGTTGGGCATTTTAGCAAGGCCTCCTGCTTTGGCTACATAGTCAGTTTCATGGGAACCTCAATTTGTGTCCCGACTAGGACTGAGGTCCCCTTAGTGTAGGTGTGTAGACAGGTCAATGTCCCCACAAGTAACACAAAGTACCTTTACACAGATAGGGCCTGATTAATCTTCGGACAAAAGTCGTGTTACATCCGTATCCTGGGTGACATTACTCTACACATGCTCAGTAATGGACCTTACATCAGTGAATACAATTGTATCTAATTCATGTCCAAATGCAAATGACACTTCCAACTGCCTACAACTTGAATGGCAGAACGGGGACGTGAAGGGACGTACGTACGTAGGTAATGTACAATAAGAGCATGCAGAGGTCGAACGCACACACATTCATACAATTCAAGTTCAGAGCATCTCTTAGGTACATGTTTTATAGCCGTATCACTTGCACCAGCTACAGGACAGGTGTAAGTGCCGACTGATAGCGATGACGGACGCGTATGCCTGCCAGAACATGTGTATGCAAGTAAGAGGCTATAAAAGTGCATTTTATGTACAGTATGTATTATGGACATCCTAATTATTGTTTTTCATGTAAAAAAAATTGAACTTTTGTTCAATGTATTTATATTAATGAATATTAAATTAAGAGTTGTTAATTTATTTCATAGAATTTAATCTTTGCAGGCATTCTGATGGGACTTGATATGGCACATCCTGCAGTCTGTTCTATCTGTCAGCATACAGCAAGTAACGTAGAGCCAGGGCTTACCTATACCCATATTCAAATGGAAACAAATGGATGATATTTTTCTTGAGTACGGGCACATGTGCGTGCAAGTTGCCTCTGATTTTTTTTAACGCTAGTTGTGTTTACATTGCGTTTGAAGATGAATCAGGCTCATAATGTATTGTATCATATATGTTAAAGTTCACATTTCTGTTTTGTTGCTTTTTAAAGATAGATAGATAGATAGATAGATATTAAAAAAAAACAAAGTAGAAATGTGAATTAGCAATTTGAACATAGCAATACACTGTTATATAACCACATATGTTTTTTTTTATGTTTTCAATTACTAAAGATGGTGTACATTGCTAGATATTGACCTGAATATGGAATACATTTCTAGAGATTGGATAAGATTGCCTCATTGTAAAAGATGTTCTTAATATCTAGAGCAGGGGTGTCCAACCTTTTAGCCTCCCTGGGCCACATTGGAAGACGACAAGTTGGTTTGGACCGCACATAAGATACACTAACAATAACGATAGCTGATCATCCAAAAAACCATAGAAAACATAGTTAACATATATATATATATATATATGAGAAAAAAGTGATATATATATATATATATATATATATATATATATATATATATTATATATCACTTTTTTTTCAAATCCCCCTATACTTACCTTTCAATCGCCCTGTTCAAAAAATCCTCTCTAGTTATTATACTATAATCACTTTTTGTATTGTTTCGATGCAATATCAATAAAGTGCATTTAAGCCAGGCATTGTATGTCAGGGTGCCCTGACCAGGCCTGCGGTACCTGACATATACATCACTGTGACCCCAAATTGTCACCTGTTTTGCTAATTACACCACTATGTTAGTTAAGGGATAACAACTTATAATGGGCCAAAGAGAATAATATATAATGCCCCATTAGTATTACAAGTAGAAGTATGTAGCAGGGAGATAAGGTCCATGATGCTCCAGGACCAGGTGACTTTTATTCACTGGTCAGCGTCCCTTGAAATAATAAAAACTTACCTTTTAGTCGGCTTGTTCTCCTGTCCTCTTCTCTTCTTTTCTCCAATATGTCTCATTTACTTTCCACTGACTCATGAAGACGGTATTGAATGGCATGAATTATAACAGCAATAAAGGTCAGTTTGAGGAGCAGACACTTCTCTGGAGCCTGAAATACGAATCACTGTGTATAATTAGATAGAAGTAGCACCATTATTACATGGTCTAGTTAAGTGTTGGTAATACTTCACATATCTTAAACTTTTTGTTTTCTTGTTACAGTAATAAGGCTGTTAATTCAAATATATGTGATACCCTGTGTGTCAGGGGTGACGCTTGTATAATCCCAGATGGGATATTCCTAATGGGTGGTGTATCTACCATCTTACAGTAATGTTACTACGTCCATGTATCACAAGTTACACTGTTATTTTCATTGTTGTATATAATTCTATCTGTGCATCGGACTTGGAAATGCTTAAAAAATTTTTAACCATCAAACTTATAGGAATTTGCTGGTTTTCTACTAACACATTTCTATGCACATTAGATTTTGTGCAGAAGTGATAGTAGTTGCGGTACCTTCAGGAAATGCAAGTAAAATGTTTAGGATGATACAAACAATATCTCTAAATCGATGTATGGTAATACACAAACACTGAAATGTGCCATAGCAGTAAGTTTATACTGTAAAAAACATACAGGGGGAGCAAACACACAAATATTGATAGATTTCAAGCTTTAAAAATCTTAATTGCATCTGAAATGCTACATTAGCGACCAATAAATCCACATGGATCCCTTATGTATGTTTCTTATTTTCTTATCCTGTACAGTCTGTAAAATTACCTAATAAACCAGACACAGGGCGATCTGTGTGTCTTCAAAAAACTCAATAATTCTGTTAGAAAACGCTGAAATCCAATCCTAAAGTATTCCGCCCAAATATTTAGTTTAGGTAACCCTGTGGGTTAATAAACTAAACAAAGACAAACCATGCAAAACTAGAGCAATGAAAACCAGGCTGAATAAACGAAGAAAGTTTAAGAGATTTCTCCAGGAGGAAGAGAGAGGAGAATCACGACTGAAGACGGCTAATGTAAAGCACGTGAGGGGATGACAGCGAGTGTTTGGTCTGAAGGAGTGTTGTGCAACAGGTACATGCCCTTTAAATTCACATTCAACAGTAACTGTCTGGTTAGTAAATAACAATTAGCTGATGGAAATATTTGTCTACAGTATGATCTATGCAAACCAATCAATTTATTTGTACATTTACTTGAACCATTAGTGCAACGGTTCACTATAAGTGTTATTATATACAACATTTACAAGCTTTGAAATAGACACAGGTTCTACAAATCATTTATTTTACACAAATGGAATCTGAGTAGCAGTGTAAAATTATAGTGGGGTGCTTCACGGGCGCACGCAGGATTTTTAAGGGGGTTCCCCCCCCCCAAAAAAAAATAGAGAGAGAGAGCTGCGCATGCGCAGCAGCTCCATTTCGGTGGCACTGTATTGTACAGCAGCCGCGGCGCTGTCAAAGAAACGTCCACGGCGGTGCTGTATTGTTGTACAATACAGCACATCCGCGGACGCTCCTTTGACAGCGCCGTGGCTGCTGTACAGTACAGTGCCGCTATGTAGGGGCACTGCTTAGCCCCCGTTCTTCGCGGAGAGGAGGGGTTTCTGGAGAACCAGAAACACCCCCTGCGTGCGCCCTTGTGCTTCAAACCAGACGGCATAACTGAGCGCGCATGCACACACACACATGCACACACACACACACAGCAAAGCTCTTTTATCCCTTTAGCACATTCTGGTATTTGTGGTGCCTCTACCTGTGCCGCACTCACAGAGGCTAATGCAGCAAGAAATGGTCCATGTCTTTAGTTTGAGAAGCACTGTAAATTGGTCTTTGTTATACAGTTCTCCAAACTGGTTTCAAGCCACGATTGTTTAATTTATTGCATATGTGACATAAACTGTACAATATGTTTCAAAAAACCTTTCAAGAACAGAACAGAACAGCACACATAAAGCGATTACTGTAAATATGTTAACCTATAGAACTTACACTGTTGAATACAGTATATAATTGTATTACTTTCTCATAAACCGCTCACTATGTCCAAATAGGAACTGTGTTGTCACTTTTTAAATAGTGTGCCCAATAAAACAGTTTGCATTGTAATTTCATAGTAAACATAAAAAATACAAATTCAGCACTTTTTTTTTTTTATAACTTTTTATTGGAAACATCTTTTCCCATAAATTCAGTATCTTTTATGTTGACACTTTAACATGAATTCATATTAGCAATAAGAGTAAAACAAATATTTAAGAAAAAAAATCCACAATTAGCAGATTATTTTATTAAAAAAAAATCCAGCATTACTGATGTATTTTGTTAATACGTGTTGTCCAAAATAATTTTCTTTTTTTCTATTCCTCAGGACAATTGGAAAAGAAAGTAGAGTCCTAAGTAAACAATCCTAAAAATAATAAAAGATTGTTTTAACTTCTCAAAATTGCTTTTCATTTTCCAGAGAAGCTGAATAAACAGCATTGGCCTCCTGTGACATGCAAATAGGATGGATGAGTTAAACAGAGATGGTGGGGGTCTAGTTTAAAGACTACTAAATCTTTTTTCAGTAATTTGTTCTTTGTCGTTCAGAAAACACTTTCTAAATGACTGAAGACAAAATGTTCATCAAGTCTGTTTTACCTCACAGTTCACAATGCCCAGACATTAATTTAATATCTATTCATTGAGTAATACTACCATAATGTCATCATTCAATCTGAAAGTTACAAGTCCAGGGGGTATATTTACTAAACTGAGAGTTTGAAAAATTGGAGTTGTTGCCTATAGCAACCAATCAGATTCTAGCTGTCATTTTGTAGAATGTACTAAATAAATGATGAATCTGATTTAGTATGATGATGAATAATGAATAATGATGAATTCAGTTTAGTAAATATACCCCCAGTTCTGGCCCACTTTTGCAACACTCAGTGGTCGAATTGGAAAGAACTTGTCACTAAAGTGTGGTCAATTGCAGACTGTATACAATAGCAGATTGCAGGGCCATCTTAACAACATTATGGGCCCCCGGGCAAAGCAGTGCACTGGGGCTCCTAGATATAGATATAGATATATAGATGTATACAGATACAGATATAGATATAGATATATAGAGATAGAGATAGATAGATGTACTTGCTCAGTGACCCTTGTAAGTTTTTTTTGAAGGTTTTTTTCTTTTGCAGGATTATTTATTCACATTAAGAGCCGTGCCTATGGGGCCCCCGTGCCCATGGGGCCCCCGGGCAGCTGCCCATCGTGCCCAATGGAAAAGATGGCCCTGGCAGATTGAGGTCATAGTCCAATTAGATTTCCAGCAATTCCAATAAGATATCAATTTTAATTGTAGACCATGTTGGACCCACAAACACAGCAATGTTGGTTTAATTTTTTTCTGAAGAGAAATGTAAATGGTCAGCTATGCTCAATTTAATATATATATATATATATATATATATATATATATATATATATGTACTTTTTTCTTTATAAAATATCTTGTGCATAACATTTATTCTATGTCTAGCGAAAATTAAAGAGTGATGCATATGTTATTTTCTTGTTCAGTTTGTTCAGTGTTTAGAATTCACACAGTGACCCAGGATTCCACCAGCAAACCAGATGCTGATGTCTACTTCTTTAATGAGAATCAATAAAATAAATATTTTCTTATTTTGTTTATAATGTGTTGAATGTGTTTGTAAAAGCCATAATATTATTCTTAATATAAAATCCTGTATGTGCAAGAAAATAACAACTTTATACATATTTTAAAATATAGTGTAGAACATTTTCAAGCTGACACTTAACAGTCAATTTGTCAAAACTTCATGTTGATCAAAAAAAAAAATGTATATTTTTTGGGGATTAATTAGGACCAACTGTTCTATTCCAAAATCTATTTTTAAATGCTATATTTGTGTGGCTTTTTATTTAACTATGCAATAAAACAGTCAGATGCCTATACTGTTAGAGCTTGTTAAACACCATCAGATTGCTTTTTCAGATGTCAACGAGTAATGGACTCATTTAGAGCATGATAGCTTTTCAAAAAAAAAGTAACACACAAACTACAACACCATTTATCTCTCGGCCATCAGACAAGACAAAGAGAGCTTAACAACCATTTGAAAAGAGTGGCCTGTGAATAGTTACTATTCAATTTGTATTTTATTCCCGCTGGTCATGGAATTGAGATCAGAAGAAAAAGTGAAAACACATGGCTGGGGTCAGCAGGATCACAGAACCACCACAGACTGCACAAGGAAAGCAAAGCAAAGGGAACTTGCATAAAGAAATGGATTAGATAAACATAGCTAACCATTGCCTGCACCCCATTATCTTATAATTTACACTGCATGGGAGCATGAATGTGCATTAAACCAGTGAAAGCTACTATGGTTGTCTCAGGGACCTGTCCTGCCCATCAGCTCATTTATACCCTTTCAAATGTGTTTAGCATCGCCTGCGCAATGCCTTTATTTGAAATATTGCAGGCAAATTATGACATCACCTGGGAATAATGTCCAACGGGCCTTTGTTGCTTTTGAAGTCCTTCGGCACACAAACATAACTTGAATTAGATAGCCACTTTGAAAGTACAATTATGTAATAAAGGGTGAGGATTGAGGGGGAAGTGTATGGCAAATTAAAAATTGCTTAGTTCTAAGAAAAAACAAACAAAGCTTGCTGAAAGTAAAATATGTGACGTCACGGCTCTAAGCTGATAGATCTGTACAATCACAGCCCACTGCTCTTGTTCTACATCTGGGCAAAAATAATAAGCATTGTCTATTGATTTAAAGAGTGCAGCCAGAGAGTTTGTACAGGGCTTATTCGGTGGGGAAATATTTTAGCTGAGTAAGTTCAGTGGGATCTAGCCTAAAGAAAGGTAGTTTTCCACATTACTGTATGTGTGTGTTTTTTTTTGCTTTTAATAATTATATATAATTAAAGTAAAGTATGTCAGAAAAGCTATTGTGTTCAAGCAATTAAGATTATTTACTGTCACAAATGTGCTATAATTAATGTCAATAATCCTGTTAGTTTTCAATCAATGAAATTGATTTAAGTGACTTGTCAGATTTGTTATCGGTTCGTCATCATATTTGTTATATAGAAATACCTCTTAAATACTGTTTACTTTATGTTTTATCTATTTCTTCTGAGGAAAAGTTAGTTTGAAAGAACCGATGACCCACAGCCAATGATCTCGCTAGTTTATTTGGTAAGCCTACTCTAACGCACGTTTCTATAAGGGTAGTACAAACAGAACAGAATTTTGATTGTGAAATTCAGGTAGTATTTTGTTAATCAAGTGATTTGACATAAGGAACATGTGCATCCACTTCTTATTGGTAGATTAAGATCATGGTGTAGCACCACCATCTTTAGTGTCTGAGAAAAGATATGGTAATAAGCTGACAAGTGAGAGCCCTTGACCAGGGTCTTAGTGAAAGATGTTTTAGAAACCTTTGAAAGATAGGAGATGGGGGTGTCCCTTTTTCCCCCTGATTTTTGCATTGGTCATTGAGCTCCTGGCAGTAAGAATCCATGTGTCCCCACACATTGAGGGCATCTCGGTGGGTTTATTCTTTGTTTGCAGAAGACATCCTCACACACATCAATCCCCAACATTTTCAAGGTCTTATCTTCTTGTGGCTAGCAATTGGGATATAAAATTAATTATTCTAAAACAGAGGCTCTCCCCTACATTTCCCTCCTCCCCACACATCACTGAACTACTTAAGAGCAACTACAACATATCTATGGGTTTACATCACTTGCACTTATGACACACTCTAAATGGAGAATTTCCCTCCTCTCATAATATCCAAGAAGCCTAGGCTTCTGTACCTCTTTCAGACTCTGCAAACCCAGATGCCCAGACTCACCTTGACCGCATATCATAAATGGTCCATCCAATTTGTTTGAGAAACTATAAATTTCATATGCACAACCTCTAATGGAGGTAGTAACCTTCCAGACATATGCATCTACTACCTGACTTCCCACCTAAGCCAGACAATCTTGCTAGCAGATGGATAGCTTTGGAGACCAACTCCTGAGGGCTCATTTCCTTGGCCACAGTCGTGACCATTATAACTAGAGGAAAGCCCATACCAGAGCTCTCACACTATATAGATCACGTCTCCTGCCAAATAAACACATTGTAAAATCCGCTTTAACACCACCTCAGCCGCTTCTACCCTTGCAATTTTGAGTTTGCTCCAGGTCAATCCTCCTCCAATTTTGCACATTAGTCCACCAATAGCTTCGAAGTGGTACTTGATCTCTTGCACAAGGGTAATTGCGCTCCATTCGATATGTTGACTCTTTGAATATTTATAACTAAGGCACTATGTCTCTTCTTGCCAGAGGACATCGATCGCTAGACCAATAATGCAATTAGAGTCCTGTTGCAATCATGACCACATTTCATAGGTAAGATTTCTTCCCGTTATAATTTATTAGTGAATAGTAAATGGCCTCCTACTCCGAAGCACAAAAATGGATTTTGATTTGGAAATGGATTTGGCCAGGGTTCCAGATGAAAATTCATGGTCAACGATGAGGGAAAGAGTGTTAAAGTCCTTGAAAATGCCTATAACATCTACTATAGATGGTAATTAGTATCAACTAGACTCCAGAGGATGTTTGGCACAACTCAACTTTGGAGAGTTTGTGGTGACTTTGGCTCCCTCCTACACATCTGGTGTACATGCCCTAAAATTCCTAGATTTTGGAACTATATAGCCACCCTCATATCTAATGTCACTTTATCATCCATCTCTAAAGACCCTTAACATCCATCTCTAAAGACCCATGGTCTGTCCCTTAGGGCTTTGACAAAATCACTGAAAAACTACCCAGATTCTCAATTTAGCTCAATGCCTAATAGCAAGCACTTAAAAAAGTCAGATCCCCCTTCCCTATAGCAGGTGTACAACAAAATATAGTACCTCATGACCATGGAGAACATCTCTGCTTATCTGAACAATAAAACCCACAAATGTACCCAGGTCTGGAGCATATGGTGTCACTACAATATCTCAACCCACCAAAACCCCTCTGCTAGAGGACTTTTAGACGTTCTTTGGCAGTTTGCATATGTTCAACTTCAAATCCACATTTTTTTGTTTTTGATGCATCCTGGGCCCACTGGGAAGTTTGGTAGTGTTCTTCAGAAGATTGGTTGATAAGAAATTATGAAGTTGAAGTGTGAAAAACAAAGTCTTTCCGACTTTCCTGTGGGTCAATAGTTCAGCAGTACATATAAATTTGAAGTTCCTGTGTTCAGTTCGGAGACTGTTACAGGAGGAGTAAAACCCTTCAGATGGTGTCTCCTTTCAAACATGGATTTCATGGCCAATAAATCTTTTAATAACGCTTTTTATTTACACCACTGCTGATTAAATAGTTTTAATTTGTAAAAAATAATATATATATATATATATATATATATATATATATATATATATATATATACAAGTTAACCTGTGCATAATACTCATGCATTCTAGTCAAATCAAGCTACTTAAGGTGTTAAAAAGGTTCTTGTCATCTTCATCGCCACACACACACGCCGCTAGGCTTTTATATACTAGATAATGCTAAGAATTTAGTAGGTCAGTGTAGTATATAACTCCGCCCAGCAGCTAGCGCTGCAGCTTGAGCACTCTGTCACCCCGTAGTTTTTTACACACACACACACACACACACACACACACACACACACACACACACACTAACACAGCATGTGTGTTCATGAGGTAAAATGACCTCACGAAAATGAGTTTGACCCCTCAACTCGTAAATTTAGCCTTTACTACCCCTCCCACGGGGGGAAGGGGGGATGATGGAAGTTAACTGACTTCACTATTATAATTTTTTTGTCAAATAATGTCAGTATACCAAATTTCAGGTCAATTGGATGAGCCCTTTCTGAGAAAATAGTTTTTTCCACACACACACTAACACACGCCGCTAGGCTTTTATATATTAGATAATGCTAAGAATTTAGTAGGTCAGTGTAGTATATAACTCCGCCCAGCAGGTGGCGCTGCAGCTTGAGCACTCTGTCACCTGGTAGTTTTTTCCACACACACACACACACACACACACACACACACACACACACTAACACACTCCGCTAGGCTTTTATATATTAGATATATATATATATATATATATATATATATATATATATATATATATATATGTCTATATTAATTCCCCCAATAATATAACGCTATATTTCTATTAATAATGTTATGAGTATAGCATACACAAATACTATACATGTACGTACTTACCTTAATATAAGTTATTATAATCTCGTCTCCCCATATTTCCTCTTCTCTCTTTTGTCTTGACTCTTCTATCTCGGTCTCCTGGGCTGGCCAAGTGAAGATGTTGGTCTCTTGTGCAGACAAATAATATACATGTACTTACCTTAATATAAATTATTATAATCTCGTCTCCCCATATTTTCTCTTCTCTCTTTTGTCTTGACTCTTCTCTCTTGGTCTCCTGGGCTGGCCAAGTGAAGATGTTGGTCTCTTGTGCAGAAGGGGGGGAGGGAACAAGGGTTTAAAAAATGAGAGACCTCATGTTTGTTGCCTCAGGCAGGGCCTAACGCTCGCAAGAGTCGAGTGATCCCCAATTGTAAAGCGCTACGGAATTTGCTGGCACTAAATAAATGTTGATGATGATGATTACAGAAGCCTGCTGATGCCAAAAGGCTAATGTGGGCCCAATTTGGCGTTGGTGAATGACGCGGCTGTATAGGAATATGTAGGACACACTAAGAAAGATGAGTCAAATGCTGCCCAGCCTGCACAAATGCGAGCCATGCAGCAGATACAGATGCCACCACTTGGCCACGACATGGCCAATGGGACTGTTCTGGAGGACTATCATGATCCCGGGAAAACTCTTTTGTAGTACCTCATTTCTATCAGAGGTGCTTGCTGCTATTATGGAATCCAGTCCTGGGTGTGCGGAGTTAATATCTCTTTACCAGCCTAATGATCAGCACCTGTTGCAAGCCTTTAATACTTTTGCTCTGCTTTCATTACTGGCCAGATCATTGTTGTCTTTTATGGGAACAAGTTGTAGCTTTGTGTCTCTACCTGTGATAATCTATTGCCTCTCCAGAGATCCTGTTGTTCCATACTCCTTTGTTCCTTACTGTTTCCGCATATCAGTGAGTAATCTGGTATATGGACCTTTGGCATCATTTGCAATCACCAGCATTTCCCACAACCTGTACTCTGAGTAATCTATTATATGGACTTTTCGCATAGGCAGGATACCAGGGTGTTAGGGCAAGAGCCCACTTGGTAACCTAGGTATTTATGGTTTCAGGGTTACACAGACAAGAAAGTGTGTTGAGAAAACTGTATATTTATTACAAATAATGGAAAACAATAGCTTTATATAATAAACAATAATTTCAACAACACCCAAGTGCTCATCAACTTTCAGCCATCACCAAAAAACACCCCAGTGGTCAACAGTATCAGAACATTATAAACATATGAGTTTTCTTTACCAGTCCATGTTGTAACAAAATAATAATGTCCTGGCCAAGATGTAAAGCTCCCTACGCAGTTGGTGGGGTACTGTACTCCATTCTCCCTGCTCCATCAGGCTCGCCAAGTGAACAGGATCCATGAGCAACTCCTGATGGAGCATAAAATCCTGGCAGCACAATATAGCAGTAGCGATGGGCATCAGAAGCCAGAACTCATTCAGAAACCACAACTAATACCAGGTTCAACAGATCCCAGGAACACCCTGAAGTCTCTCTTGCAGTCCTTTTTAAAGGGACACCATTTCCCACTCTGGAGACCCCACCCTGCAGGATTATTTCCAGGTCAACAATTCTGGGATTGACAAAAGGTGTTGATGGGCTAGAGATGGGCAGGGACTAGGTTCTTTTCCATGTGCAGACCTCCCCTGCGGTGTTGGTGCCTCACTGTATGGCAATGTTCATGGAAGAGCATTTGAGGTATAGACTGGTTAAGAAGCCTCCTGACCCATTTAATGAACAGCAACGCCTCATTTTAAACTCCTTATAAGCTTTTGTGATGCAGCAAGGGCTTGAGATGTTGCTTACTTCCTGTTTTGGCCAGAGGATGGAGGTTTCATGCCAGTAAGTGGCCAGGATACCATTTTGAAATCCCAGGGGAAATAAAGAGCACAACGTGTTGTCATAACACACTTAGCTTTTTTTTTAACAACTTTATTTATTGAACGTTCAGCAGGTAACATCAGTGTAAAGATGTCATGGAAAACAGCGTACATCTAAACACTCAAAAGCTGACCGCCTGGCTTATTTGAGAACCAAATTAAGTCCATATTGTTTCCCCTGGAATTTTGAACCAGTTCATTCAATCCATCAGTGCCATTTGTAAGTGTGTATTCCACATCCGAGAAGATGCTTCATAAGTCCACAGTAGAGTTGTGTCAGGTATAATGGCAGATGATCAGGTTGCTTCAAAATGCCCATATCGTCACAGGCATCATATGCAATCACCTGCAAGCCCCACAGCCTGTACTCTGAGTAACCTATTAAAGAGACTTTTGGGATCATATGCAATTAGCTGCAATTCCCACAGCTTGTACTCTGGACAAATCTTTTATATGGGCTTTTGGCATCGTCTGGTAATCTGCAATTACTGTAACTTTATCTATATTACCATTGTTTATTCCTGGATTATTCAGTTACATTTATCCTTGCATAATCTGCAGTTACTACTGTTAATATATCCGATTCATATTATGCAGTACCTTTGTGTTCGTCTCCAGCTACTGGGTCTCCCATACTGGGTCTCCCCATTCTGACACTCACCAGTGTATTTCAATAAAGTAATTCCAGCATACCCATTCTTTGCCCTGTGAACTGTTTATATACTTATGTGGTGTGAAAAGCACAGTGTGTGACAGGGCCCCCTCCTCCAAGCTCAGGAAGCCCCCTGTGGATAAATCGCAACAGCATTTACCATGTATGCTCAAATCATTAAGTGAAATAATATTTTCTAGAACTTAAGTTTTGCCTGTTCTATTGTTATCTCTCCAATTTAATGTATAGTTGATGTTTCCTGAGTTATTCATGCATGATACAGGAATGCTGTTGATGTTCTCCATGATTATCTAAAGTATAATATTCAAATAAGCAACCACAAAATGATCTAGTAAATATCTTAAAACATAATTGGTAAAATGCTGAACGGTTGTGGGTGTATTCCACAGACCGAATAAAGTACTCAAAATGTCCATATCTGCTTCTGAAAGCAGTCTTTGACTCACCTATAGATGAAAATGACCCTACTATCACGGGTCGAACTGAGGGTCTAACGTGTTCCCCCATCTTCACCAGGAACTGCTGCAAGTTGGTATTGACTTTACTGGCGGGAGCTCACAGGTTGTTGCCCACCAAATCAGTAGTCAAAAGCAGAGTCAGAAATAAGCCAAAGGTCAAGGACACATGCATGGGTTCTAAACGAGAGACAAGTCGAAGTCAGGGTCACAGACACAGGTTAAAAAACGAGAGGCAAATCTAAGTGAATGCACTTAGTTTTGCAGCAAATTGCAGCAAGCAGCAAGTAAAACTAGAGCAGGCAAGACCTAACACCCTGGCAGTGATTGCTGCACTGAGTGGGGTTTAAATAGCTGAGAGGGTTTGTCATGTGTCAGGAAACACATGACTGAAACCAGGCACAGGTCACATGAGTACTCTGTTTAAATGAACCAGGAAGTGAAGCTAGATATCACATGAGAAATCAAGAAGTGCTAAAAGCAGAGTATGGAGTCCTGAATGGAACTACCTGACGCAGAGACTGGTAAGTAAAATAATGAACACTGGCTCTGAATTGTGACACCAACTGTGCTCAGACGTGGAAGACATAGTGCAAGTGTCTAGGCTGATGGAAGGATTACTATTTGACAGCAAGCAATGAAATTAAATCGTATTGTTTTAAATGAGCAGGTTCAGTGTCCATTTGCAGTTTCATGAGTTATTGGCATTATTTTCCATTGCAAAGTTGATGTCCATAAAATTGCCAGTAGCTAGTATGACCAAGTTGATGATCTGAAAACACTCAGAGGAAAGTGTTTTTAAGAGGACAAAATGGGATTGCTAAGCCAAAATGCTTTCATCACCTTGAATCAAAGAGGAAATTGACTGGTTTATATGGTTTATATGTTTATGCTATGTGCTATATAAATGCTTTGGACCACCACAATACAAAGAAAAATATTTTTAGCATGATGTCTCTGTTTCTCATCAATAGTGTGAGGCTTCCTAATAAGTTTGATATGTGTAGGTTCGGCTGAAGCTTTAGCATTGTCTTGTGGTGTTTAAAAACTGTTTGTCTGTAACACTGGTCCACACAGCAGTGTACTTGGCCAAAGAGAGTTTACCTTGGCACAGTTCATTTAAGTGTCTACCCCCAGCATGTACACTTTAATTAGGGTCAGCAAAATTCTTATCCATGGCTAAAATAAAATAATCCAGATCTTTCAACATATCACTGTTTTGTTCTACATAAGGAGAGCCAAGCAAGGGAGTTTGTGGACAGAAGGTTTCTTATAAAGAATATCTTCATCTTTTCACTAAAAAAAACTGTATGTTGTATTTGAAAATATATGTAGGTTTGGTTGAGAAAACATTTGCATTTACAATGGTCATATTGAGTTTACATTATATGAGGAAATATATCTTAAACCATCTAAATTATTCTATAAATCTGTTATATGCCCTTGCAGAATACAAGCTAGGTTTTACAGTTCAGAAATAATAGCTAGGTAAGCACTGAAGTCAGAGTCCTGAGGTTTGACCAGAAGACAAGCTGAAGTAGGTACAGAAACAAGCCAGGGGCTCGGAATGGTGAGATGTGATAGAAGTGAGCCAGATTTGATTTGGCGGACAGTAAACAGATATACATGTACATGTATGAGGCAGGAGGGAAGTAAGTAGCGAGTTGGATTTGATACACAGAAAATTAAAAAAGTTTTGCAGAGTGCAGCAGAATTGAAGAATATTAAGAAGAACGATAGCACACCAAAGCATAATAATCTGCCAAAGAGGAAGTGGAGGGGGCTGCCTTAAATAGGAAGTCAGCTTCCCAAAGGTACCCGAAAAGAGACAATGTTTCTTCCCATCGCAGAAAATACTTATCTCTCCAGTTATTTCTCCAGTTATACTTCTCACTTAACTTATTTACAGTGTAGGAAAAGTATAATTTTGTTCACAATTTTATTAGATTTATTTAATCTTTTTCTTCCCATTTATTTGATTATTTTGGATTGTAAGATTTATTATTGGCACATCCCGACATATAGTCTGGGATCTACCTATATTTCTATTTAGTTAAGGGAAATCAAAAATTCAGTATGTAGACTGTTCAACTGACTGTGTTGTTTAATTTTTTGTTGTCATGTTCTGTATTTGTGTCTTTGGATCATTGGCAAAGGCACAGGAGCCACTGGTTCCTATATCAGAAGTAACCCTTGCTTGGTGGGCCTGGAGAGAAATTCATAAGAAACTACTCATAGTAGGTACTCAGCCCCTGGATGGGGGGATGAGCTAGCCATGGTATTTACACTAACACGCTCATCACCCCCCTCCCCCATCCCCCTTCCCCACATGGCAGTCTCTTAAATTAGTCTCTAGGAACACTGGAAGTCTAAATACTCCCATTAAGCAGAAAAACAGAATTAATACATTTAAATGATATGAAAACAGACTTCATCTTCCTGCAGTAAGCCCACTGGAAAATAGAAGATGGCTCCATTCTGAGAGACATGGATTAATGATTGCATCTCCATATAAAAAATAAATCTAGGGGAGGGGCCATTTTGTTGGGCCAACACTTATCTTATACAATTTCAGACACAATATTGGATCCTTATGGTCACTATATTTTTACAGTCAAATCTGTGACCTTAAATATTCTCTCCTGACCATATATTCCCCAAATGTTCATCCACATTCTTTCAACATGTCTCTCACCACCTGTCCACCCGTCTAACTTAATAATTAGTGGGGACTTCAACATGGTTGATAAGTCTTTACTTGACAAATGTCCAGTCCCAAAAAATATTCACACTGATCTATAGACTCAGATAACAAAATTGAATGTAATGCATGAATTAGTTGGCTCTTGGAGGCTATCGAATCCTAGGCCAAGTCCATTAGTTTTCATTCAACTTTGGGAAACCTTAAAAAGCTGTAATGCAGGGGTGTATAACCTCATATGTAACAAATAGAGAAAAAGAAGCCACTAAAAATTGCCACTCTTTTTCTCAACTATTGCAAGGTAAATATAATGTCTGTGTCTCTGACTCAAATGAGACCTCCCAATCTGAATCTAAACAAGCAAAAAAAATACTGCCTCTTGGCACAGGCCCAATTAAAACTAGATCACACAAAATAATAGATATTATCATTGCAGGAAAAATGGGAAACACGGCTAAAAGTCACCAGCAAAAGCAAATCATATAATTGCAATCTCCCCCCCCCCCCATCCCTACCTTAATCAGAACAATGGAAATTGTGGAAACTTTATTTTTTTTATTATAAGGAGCTACAAATCCTACATTTTTAGGTTATTAGTTATTACGAGACGCTGTCCCTAGCGCAGAAGGAGATACTTGAGATGGATATTATAGTCCAGGAAATGAATGACACAATTTCAAAATTACAATTACATAAATCTACATGGTCCAGATGGATATTCAGGTGAATATTACAAATCATTAAAACTTTAAATTGCTTCCATATTACTGGAGCTTTTGGCAAAGCTTTTCCCACACCATAACAATACCCAAATTTCAGGCATACACAACCTTAATTCCTAAGCTGGGTAAGGCTCCACTGTTGAGTTTGTCTTATCGCCCAATAACTCATTTGAACATAGATTTCAAAATATTGTCTAAGATAATGGTGAAAGCACTCCAAAGTGTCCTTCCTGTATTATTGACTGGGTTTTGTTCATGGTCGACATGCGGTCAGAGGCATACGTATAGGAATAGATTCAGTGGCAGCTTCTTTAGAACATGCAAACTCCCCAAACAAGCTTTAAATGTAGACGTCCACAAGACTTTTGATACAGTATTGTAGTCATTTATGATCATAATATTGGAGGAGATGGATTTTGGGAAGATTTTCTTAACCCTAATCAATTAGTTCTATAATAAACATGGAACACACTTGGAAATGACAGGAGGAACAATATTGAGGGTCCTTTAAAATTGTCTACTGCTGAGGGGCATTCAGATAGGGACACAATCTATTAAATTGGCCGCCTTTGTGGATGATAAATATATATATAACTAACACAGAAACCTCCCTGGGCATAATGATGAGAAAAATCAAAGAATTTAGCTTAGTTGCAGGATTCACCGTTAAATTTGATAAACCCACAGCACTGAATTTTAGATGGACTACTAGCCTCTCATTGCATTGGACTAACAAATCAATCACTCATCTGGGTATTTAACTGCTCAAGAACTTGACCACTCTAAAAAAAAATCAATTTTGCAAAAATTATGTGTCACCTAAGAAAGGACTTGGTGGAATGGGACCAACATTTATCCCATTTGGGTAGATCAAGCCTTTTGAAGATGGTTGGCCTGATTCATTAAGGATCTTAACTTGAGAAACTTCTTATTTCAGTCTCCTGGACAAAACCATGTTACAATGCAAGGGGTGCAAATTAGTATTCTGTTTTGCACATAAGTTAAATACTGACTGTTTTTTCATGTAGCACACAAATATCAACTTTAAATTCAGTGTACAAATAAGCTATCAAGTATTTGTGTGCAACATGAAAAAACA
Organism: Mixophyes fleayi; assembly: GCF_038048845.1. Classification (NCBI taxonomy): domain Eukaryota; kingdom Metazoa; phylum Chordata; class Amphibia; order Anura; family Limnodynastidae; genus Mixophyes; species Mixophyes fleayi. Next base: position 383,865,979 of record NC_134402.1, on the reverse strand, counting down.
GTCAGTATTTAACTTATGTGCAAAACAGAATACTAATTTGCACCCCTTGCATTGTAACATGGTTTTGTCCAGGAGACTGAAATAAGAAGTTTTTCAAGTTAAGATCCTTAATGAATCAGGTCCGGTGTCTTTTCCTAAATTATTTCATTGTTGACTGGCAAAGATGTCAAAATCATTAACAAGTTATTTTAACTATATGAAATTGCAACTCCAAAAACAGCTTCTCAGTTAAGCCTTAAGGTTTTACTTCTTCTGCAAGAGACCAAGAGAAAAACTTTTTGGCACATCCTCAGACACAAATATAAACAAAATCCATTCTATTCCTTTTCGTAGGAAACTCAGAATTCCAACATGGCATGGTGGCTCATCCTTGTGTTAAGTGGGAGGCGGAGAGATTACAGTCTTCGGGGCAATTATTGCAAAGGTTTCTAAGAAGTCTCTTTTTTTAATCTATTTATTATATATCAATAAAAGATAACAAACAGGGAAAAGTACAATATACAATAGTCATTGCACAATACAAAATTGTTCACCATTGTAAAATGAGGGAGTGATACGGATGAGAAAAGTAGGGGTGCTATCCCAGGGAGCCTATGGTTGATGCCCTGCAATGTCAATAGGAAAATTAAATCGATGATAGAAAAGCATGTGAGGGGGCAGAGGGAAGGGGGATCCTAAAAGGAGAAACACGAGGAGCCAGCCAGAAAAAGGAATGGGTTCATTCTTCAGAGGTCTGAAGGTAAGGGGATAAATGACACACACACACACACACACACACACACACACACACACACACACACACACACACACACACACACACACACACACACACACACACACACCCTAGAAACACATGGTGGTAATGATAAACAATCCAATAATCTACTTCAATTGTCTCAAAAAGATCCATCTGGTTTCTGCAAACACCTTCAGGATGTCATCCTCCAAACGACCCTGTATGGCCCCCATTTCTATAAAAGCTCTGGACACCTTTCTCAGGATCAGAGAAGGTAGATCTCCTATCGATATATAACAAATCTAATAATTCAGATTTCATTTTAGCTATAGACAGGGAAATATGTGAGATCCATTTATTCAGAATAACTTTTTAGCCAAGGTTACAGTAATGGTTAGAAGAGGTATAACACTAGAATCAGGAAGATTATCCCTCTAATTATCAACAGAGGCGAAATGCAATCATTCGAAGTGTATTCTCAGTTGCAAGTGAAAAGTATAATTTATAAAAAAATAACTGTATTCCATTATTTACGTTCAAAAGTTATGTATGAACGTAGCTCCTTGTCTTTTACATTTCAGATGGGTACCCTATTCAGAGGTAACCAAAAGCTTCCTTTGTGCTTGGGAGTTATAAGCCCTGATTAACGTTTTCGGGTGCATCTCCTGTACCTTAACAGAGCATAAAGATTTCATAATATTTTCTGTATGGACTAATACTATTGTAGGATCTTGAAGGTATGGAAAATCTGTCTTCCACACAGACCACACTTTCAACCATAATCAATCTATGTCAGTATTAATTAAGTCTAAGTATAAAAGTCTGATCTTAAATTTATGTATACAGAAGAAACTAAGTAAGGAGTCGAGATTGTCAGGTGTGGGGGTCATTTGTTGACAGTAAAGAAATTCAGTTTGCTATGGACATAATGTCTGATTTGCACAGAGAGGTAGAAATGAGCTTGAGGCAGGTAAATTTGTCCTGCAGCTGTTGGAAGCCTCCCAGGTCAAAAACACCATTTTCTCTCCAAGTCACATACATTGGGTTGCACCAAAGTGAAATATACTTAGTAAATGAAGGGTTTCTGGTGAGCTCTTTATTAATAATTAGCCAAGCGGAGAAGGTATCTTTTAAAAGAAATATTCTGACATAGAGACGGCGGAAAATAAGTTCTTGATATATGGAGGAGACCCACAGGGGAGTATGGAAAAAAAAAATCTTCTTCTATGGCTCTATTCGTGAAATACTCAAGGCATAAAAGCCAGTCTAAGATGTACCGACCTACTAAATGCCAGTATATCGGGGAAACTTACCCCTCCCTGTTTCTTCAATAAGTATTGTCTAGACCTCGTTATTCTAGGTTTTTATCTGGTGCCAAATAAGTTTGGTGAAGGCAGTGATTAAGAAGCCTCTTTTATCCACCCAAACCAGGGAACAAATCCAATTTATTGTCCACGTGGACTAGCTGTTCTTGAGGCTCAGCATTACGCTAAAGGTATAATAGCCTTTACTTCTAGATTGGACTGGGATAAACCTCTGGATGTTCTTTTACTATCCAACCCTAATCAAAAGAGAGCAATTTCCTTACCTTAGAGTTTCTTAAGAGATCTTATAGACCATAGGACTATCCAAACAGGTAATTCTGAATATCCATCGTATTTCCCAGACTTCGAGATAGATATATTACTCAAAACACTGAAAACTTTACTGTTAAAACTATAAAAATACTCCCTGCTGCCACTTATGTGGAAATGTCTCTTAATATTTTGCATATCTCGCACCCCACTGTAGACATAGATGGGTCTTTGAAATGGCTTGAATTGTCCCAAATGTGGGGTATTTTTCACTAATTTGTTCCATTGTCTTTGGGACTGTCCGATAATATGGATCTGGGTGTGGTAAATGGTGACATTAGAATTGGTGAACTATCTTCTTTTAATGCCTGAAAAGGCAATACTGGGCAGAACCCAAGAATTCCCAATGGAGGGAAAAAAATAATAATGGCAATTTCAGCAGTAGCTGGAAAACCCATGCTCCACATGTGGATACAGAGGTCACTCCCGACCTTAACTCTATTTAAGGAAACACTGTTCTTTATCTTGAGAATGGATTGGTTGGAGGCATCTCTTCAGAAAGAGAAAAATACTCAGAAATGTTTTGAGTACTGGGAAAACTATATTACAACATTATCTGCTCCCTTAAAAGGCAATGTAAATGTTTCCATCAAACCACTTGGAATGAAACTCACATATATCTACAGGATCCTATGATCTATATGTGATCCCCACTTGTTCTGTTTTTCCTGAGCCTCTGGGTACCAATCTGACATTAATGGCCCTATTATTACTGCTGTGAGTAATGCTTTTAGATGAGAATACAAGGATTCAGTAAGTTATTTCAGTCTTTAATGTATCATATTCTCAGCATACATTACTGATCATTACTTTGTATCATATAACTTAATAATAATGTTACTTCTGGTGCATGTACTGTTTCATGTCTCATTATCTCCATTCTCCTCATTCTACTTTTATTTCTTCTATGATTAGCTTGTTGCCTCGAACGTCATCAATAAAATGTTATCAAAAACAAAAAAAGTCAGTGGGTGGAGCCAGAACTATAATTTGAATATAAATCATAATGTGCTAGGCACAAGGCTAGGAGAACCGTCAACCATCTAGTTAACTCATTTTTTTGATCTCTAGACTCTGGTAAAAGCAGCTTTGGTTTGAATCTCTACACTCCTTACGTGGCAGTGGTTCCCTGGAGGAAATAGCATCTATAAAGGCTGGAAAAGAATGTGGTTTTTTTCATGAAAGCCCAGGATCAGTGCTTTCTTGCCCCTGGTGCAACAAAAAGGTGCAAAAAGGTGCAACAACTACAGGCTCTTCTCAAAAGAGGGAGGGACGCCCCCTGAGACTACTGTCCCTTTGGGGGCAAGGGTCTTTAGACCTCCCTTGCCCAACTATGGTAAGGGAGGGCATCATAAGTTTTCAGGGGAGTGGGAAACTCAGGGCCACATGGCCCCAGCGTGGCCACTAAATGTGTCAACAGGTATACAACCTTTAAATATTGTCCTCCAAATTACAATTCATGGAGACAAAGCAAAAGAGTACTAGGGGTAAAATTTAAAATCAATGCCCTAAAGTACCGATAGTTAGTGATTTGTGAAATTGGCTGAATTTTGTCACTTGATATCAACACACTGACTTGAAAGATAGTCTTCCTCGTTCAGTTTGAACGAAAACCTCACACTACTAATCTGTGCTGCTGATGGACCCTGCTCCTTCAAATGGCGAACTTTCAGTCTCTGGTTTCCTGCTTTCCTCTCTTCAAATTCCCATATCATGGTATTGCCTATTTCACATGCTGCTCTCTTGAGGATTAGGATATCCATAGATTGTAAGCTTGTGAGCAGGGTTCTCTTACCTCTCTGTCTGTATGTATTACTCAGTATTGTTTTATTAATGTTTGTTCCCAATTGTAAAGCGCTACGGAATTTGCTGGCGCTATATAAATAAATGATGATGATGATATCCAGACTAGCAAGTTGAAGAATGATGACAAAAAAAGTGCTTTGAGGTCCAACACACCTACAAAACGGAGGACTTGAGCATCCACCAAAAAGGTACTTAATCCCTGTTAAGGACCTTATATACTTGCTATACAGTCATGGCAATTGAGGGTTCGGTAAATACTTTTTGCTTTGCTGGGTGACACAGGGATATTTTGGTTGAGGGTGAAAGACTCACTTGGGTTTATGTGGCACAAAAATGAATGACAACTGTATCTGCTTTATTTCCGAGAAGATATTTCTGGAACAGAAAGGCTGGTGCGTTTCATCTTGTGTATGTGGTATAAAGTTTCATAAATGTTAATATTTAAAAATGAAAAAGAGATTTTGGAATGACATCAGCTTCCAACAGACCATCAACATAAAATGAAAAGATAAATAGTCTTTCATGTCTAGGATTCTTATCCTTAACGTGTTTAGTGTTTGCTTTTGACAATTCTGCGATGAGGTTTATTCATTACAGTGAAACAAAACCAGAAAACTGATCTAGTACATAAGATAAACACTGTGCAATAACAGAAGACACACTATACTAAACAAAGGAGTAATTTACATCCACATTTATTAGCTTAGATACATTTCAAATCATGATATGAATGAGTATGTAAAATCCATAGTCTATAGGGTCTTTGGAAATTGTAACCTTTCAAAATGAAAACATGCAATACTTTAGCATCCTATTACTAGAAGCCAAAACAGTTTAACAGTTTTCACAATTTATTGTATTTTTCCCATTTTGGGTATCTGCGATCAACATTGAAAACAAAAGCTGGAAGTTCTGAAATATATTTTAAAAAGCAGATTTTGAAAGAAAATGTGGTTTAAAATATTGGAATTAGACATATTAACCTGACCTTTATAACCCAAAGATGTGTTTTATGTTTGAAAGAATAATATGTTGTGAATTTACTGCATCTGCTGCAATGGGGTGAATGTCCCAATATTGCGAGTAGTCACCCATACAGTGGAAGACTTGCTCATCTCTACCTATGCCATCCTTGTACTGTATAGGTTTAGAGGGGGTATTCCAGATAGTCCTACACTGTCCTGGGAAAACTCTGTTGCCTACATGGAATGTTCTCTTAGGCCTTGGAAAAACCAAACAAAAGCAGGGAAGCCATCTTTGAAACAAGAGGCAAGGCAGGTTTGCTCATACTACGTCTCTCTTCCACTCTCATCACATCCTCCCATTCTCGGTCATAGGATTTTTTTCCGGGCTGCCCCCACTTTGTGGAATTCCCTCCCTCGCACAGTATGACTTTGCTCTAGTCTTCAAACCTTCAAGCGTTCACTGAAAACCCATCCCTTCAGACAAGGTTATGATATTCCTCTAACACCATCTTAATTCCCTAGATTACCCTATTACCATCCTCTACACTGCTAATGCAAGACAACAACCCTCTGACCAACATTGCAACACACACAACCCACTCAGTACTTTTACCTTTGCATTCTAGCTGGTCCATTGTGCAATATGATGTAGCACATGCCCTAGTGTTTCAAACTCCCATTGTCCCATAGATTGTAAGCTTGCGAGCAGGGTTCTCTTACCTCTCTGTCTGTCTGTATTACCTAGTATTGTCTTATTAATGTTTGTTCCCAATTGTAAAGCGTTACGGAATCTGCTGGCGCTATTTAAATAAATGATGATGATGATGATGATATTGTATGTGGGAAATATTGCTCATTCTGTACAGTATCATCCTTACCTAACTCACGGAGCACCAATTAGATATAACGCAATGGCTGAAATTCACATTATAACATGGAGAAAAATAGTGATATTATCCAGAATATAACTGCAGCTGTTCGTTTAAGAATGGGCTCTAAATAATCATTATCAATATAGTAAGTTTATAGAAAACTACTACCATGAATCTATTTGGTCTTCATTAAAAACAATCTTCTCTCCCAATGTGAAAACATAAACAATCTGTACCGTTATGTTAGTACAGTTAGTAAAACAGAAACACATTGAGGTTAAAGTCTGTATACCAAAATGATACCTCAAATTTTCTGTTTTCTTGCCCAACCATGGACTCATCTAAATAGAAAATACTGAATAAATCCTGGCGTTTTCCTCTCTGTATTGGCATTTCCTGTTTGGATCTTCAGAAAATGTTGATGTATTTATGACAAATGAAAAACAACTGTTTTTGATGGCTGGTTGTCAGGTTCTAGTAGTGAAACTTTATTTCTGCTTCTCTGGTAAATTACTTAAAAATGCTCAAAATTTCTACAACTTCAGCTTAGAAAAACTAAGGAAAATGACTTGCTTGGCTTGTGTTGGGACTAAATTCATAACTATAGGTTTGATCTCATGTGATTAAAATTAACCTCTTTCGAAATCTCATTTCTTGTACTTAATATTGGGGCACCATTTACAGTGCACACCTGAAGCACTGCAAGTGAATCCATGGGTATGCTGCGCCAGCATGCAATAACACTCATAGGGCTAGATTTACTAAGCTGCGGGTTTGAAAAAGTGGGGATGTTGCCTATAGCAACCAATCAGATTCTAGCTTTCATTTATTTAGTACCTTCTACAAAATGACAGCTAGAATCTGATTGGTTGCTATAGGCAACATCCCCACTTTTTCAAACCCGCAGCTTAGTAAATCTAGCCCATAGGCTTTCAGAGCATGCTGAGACTTGTAGTCACACAATAGGTTGCACTATATTTTAGTAGTAGCCTGGTACCCAACTGGCAGGCGAACCAGGAGGGGCCCAGTGCTACTTAGCATTGGGCCAGTATACACTAGGTGCAGAGACTCGTTAATTTTTTTGCCCAGATAAATAATTTGTATTTGTCTAACAAAGTTCAATAAAGTATTTGAAGTTGAGTGCTAGTGTGATTTCTGTCACAAAATATAAAGTAAATTGGGTGTCAATTTGTATAATAATGTAATTTTTCCCCTACCTTTTTTGCTACTTAGCATTTATCAATCAATGGATGAGGTATTACCAGAAAGGTATATTAATTCCTAATCAATCTAGCTGATAGTACTTCATTCATTAGTGTTTCGGCAATATTATGTCAAGTCACGTCCCCCTATAAGAATTCTTATTTGTCATTTCCATTTGGAGTAGTTAGAGTAGGTACAATATATTCTCATTGGATTATTAAAGTGGTAAATGATGCAAGTGGGGGTACTTGTATGTAATTACATTTTAATATGGCAAATTCACATTTATTACTAACACTGTCTTGACACTATTCTCTCTTGTGTTTATGACACTTCATTAAATTATATTGTGTTCCTATAAGATGTGCTTTTTGCATTTAATACTAACCAGTGGGCGAAGTGGAAATTTAGAAGTGGCAGCAGGCCTGTTGCTAGCATGTCTGATGCCCCACTGCTAAAAATAAATTTGCGCCCTCCTCTTTTATAAATTATTTGTTCATTCAATAATGCTTTTCTTCTTTTAATATAAATCATATAATACATTTTAATAAAGAGAGTAATACAAATAAATACATTAAACTGCAATCATTTATTGCTATATGAATAAAATAAATGAAGAATATGTATTCTTTGTATTAAGATTTAACATTTTTGGCAAATTAATTTGGTGAGATGAATAGAAGACAACAATGCCCCCTTCTTCATCACACTGTGTCCTCTTTCATCACCCCCCCTTTATCATTACATCATGCCCCCTTTCATCATCCTACTGTGTCCTCCTTCATCATTACACTGTGCCCTCCTTCATCATTACACTGTGCCTTCCTTCATCATTACACTGTGCCCTCCTTCATCATTACACTGTGCCCTCCTTCATCATTACACTGTGCCTTCCTTCATCATTACACTGTGCCCTCCTTCATCATTACACTGTGCCCTCCTTCATCATTACACTGTGCCCTCCTTCATCATTACACTGTGCCCTCTTTCATCACACTGTGACCTTCTTCATCATTAACCTGTGCCCCCTTCATCATTACACTGTGCCCTCCTTCATCACACTGTGCCCTTCTTCATCATTAACCTGTTCCTCTTCATCATTACACTGTGCCCTCCTTCATTATTGCACTGTGCCCTCCTTCATCATTACACCATGGCCTTTTCATCACACTGCGCCCCCTTCCTCATCACACTGTACCCTCATAATCACACTGTGCCCCTTCATAATCACACTGTGCCCTCATTCATCATTATACTGTACCCTCTTTTACTCCACTGTGCCCTCATTTATGTCACTGTGCCCTCCTTTATGTCAATGTGCCCTCCTTTATTCTTTCACTGTGCTCTCCTTTTTTCAGACGCCACCCCCCTGCTTCTTCGTTACAGCTGTCTGTCACTTACCCCACTTCCTTTGCACATGCACGTCCCGTTGCTAGGCAACGGGATGCTATCAGGATCTCCGGCGGAGGCCGATAACATCAACACGCCGGCACCTCATTGGCCACAGGTACTATTTAAGGCAGACTCTGATACCATGATGGTGCCAACCAGCATTCCACTGTACCATTTGGCTATTCCTGACCATTTCTTCTGCTCTCCAGTGTTTCCTTACCTACCCGGCTTGTCTGACCCTTCTACTGGATTCTCACTGTGAACTGCTATCTCTGCTGGAAGTTACCGACCCAGCTTGTCTGACCATTCTATTGGATTCTTCCCTGTGTACCTCCGCTGCTAGCACGTTGCAGACCCGCCTGGCCTGGCTACTCTCTCTCGTACCTCGCTATATGGCTCAGTGAAGGACTGCGCCCTATCCGTCTCCTGCGGCAAAACCCCTACCTGCTTGCGGGGGTTCCTGGAGAAGACCGGAGTGTGTTAGACTTCGCACCTTCTACTAGAGCTGCACCAACTTAAGCAGGTACTTTTCGTATCAGTGTTGTGACACCTTTATTCTTTCACTGTGCCCTCCTTTATTCTTACACTGTGCCCTCCTTTATGTCCATTGTGCCCTCCTTTATTCTTTCCTTACCTTTCTATGATCTTCTCTTCCTCTTCTGTGTTCGTTTCTTCAGTCCATGCTGCTCCCTGTGTGGCTCCTCACTCACTGTGTTAGCACATTATGATATCATGCCCGACCCTGTCACTGTGTAGGGAGCAGAAAGGAGGGCGTCGAGGGAGCGCCGCAGACAGTAATTTTTTTCCCTATTTTCCCTGCTGACTAGCGTGGAAGGCAGGTAGGGGATAACATAAGTTAAATACTGACTGTTTTTTCATGTAGCATACAAATATCAACTTTAAATTTCAGTGTACAAATAAGCTATCAAGTATTTGTGTGCTACATGAAAAAACAGTCATTATTTAACTTATGTGCAAAACAGAAAACTAATTTTCACCCCTTGCATTGTAACATGGTTTTGTCCAGGAGACTTAAATAAGAAACTTCTTAATTTAAGTTCCTTAATGAATCAGGCCCTAGGTACGCATTTTTTTGCAAAATAATTTTTACATGTACATTGGTAGCACAAAATGCATCTGTCTCTAAATGAGGTCCAAAGTGACTGAATGGTATGATGATCCACCTACTGTGACAATATACCTACTGTGACCATATATCTACTGTGCCCATACATACCTACTGTGACCATATACCTACTGTGCCCATACATATCTACTGTGCCCATACATACCTACTGTGACCATATACCTACTGTGACCATATACCTACTGTGCCCATACATACCTACTGTGACCAGCGCCGGTGCTAGGGTTCACGGCGCCCTAGGCAAAATTTTGCGCCCCACCCCCCCCCCACCGCGAACACATTAAAAAAATAAGTAGATTTTACTTACCTTTTCTTTCTTTTCTGTAGCTGATCCGCGCCTTCTTCACACAGGAGGCGGAGTGGTGCATGCTGGAAGGGGAGGGGGGCGCCGGGAAAGAACTTTATTCACACTGTCTGTCAGTGACAGTGTGATACTTCACTGATGCGCCGCGGACACTGAAAAACAGCGGCGGCGGGGCAACCCTCTCCTGAGCCGCTGACTAGATTAGAAAATCTAGTCAGCGGCGCCCTGCAGGTCCCGGCGCCCTAGGCAACTGCCTAAGGTTGCCTAATGGGAGCGCCGGGCCTGACTGTGACCATTTACCTACTGTGCCCATACACAGGGCCGCCATCAGGGGGGTACGGCCACTACTGCTGTGAGGGGCCCGGACAGACATCTCTGTCTGTACGGACTCCCTGGACTGTTCGGGCCCCGCAGTCACCGACCGTACTGCCCCTTTTTTTTTATTTTCCTTCTCCGCAATGCTGCAGCTCCGCCTTCCAGACTCTGATAGGCTGGGAGCATGGCACGGTGACGTCATCACTGCGTGCCGCACTCCCAGTGTATCAGTGACCGGGAGCTGCAGCATCGCGGAGGAGAAGGTAAGTTAATGAGCTATTCTTTTTTTTTAAGGGGGGGAGAGGGAGAGCCCGGGGGACCTTAACTTTGGAAAGGGGGGGACCTGGGGGACCATAACTGTGGAGGGAGGGGTAGGAGAGCCTGGGTGACCTTAACTGTGGAGGGAGGGGGAAAAGGGAGAGCCTGGGGGACCATAACTGTGGAGGGAGGTGGAGGAGGAGGGGGACAGGGAGAGCCTGGGGGACCTGATTTATGGAGGGAGGGATGGGTGGAAGAGGGGGACATTAACTGTGGAGGGGGGGAGAAAGGGACCTTAATTGTGGAGGGGGGGAGGGAGAGGGGGTCCTTAACTGTGATTGGGGGTTAGAGGGGGACCTTTACTATGCGAGGGAGGGGGACATTACCTGTGATTGGGGGGGAGAGGGGGACCTTAACTGTGGGGGGGGACCTTAACTGTGGGGGGGAGAGGGGAACATTAACTGTGGGTGTAGGAGAGGGGGACATTAACTGTGGGGGGAGGAGAGGGGGACATTAACTGTGGGGGGAAGAGGGGGACATTTACTGTGATTGCAGGGAGGGGAGAGGGGATCATTTACTTTGGGGGAAGGGAACATTTACTGTAATGAGGGAGTGGGGGGGAATGTACTGTGATGAGGGATAGGGGGCGCATGTATGGCGAAGACGGAGGGGTGCACATGTATGGGGAGGGGGGCACATATATGTGGAGGGGGTCACATGTATGGGGAGGGGGGCTCCGCCAGATTAATTAGTACTGGGCCCCACAGTTTCTGATGGCAGCCCTGCCCATACATACCTACCTACAGTGACCATGCATACCTACTGTGCCCATACATACCTACTGTGACCATGCATACCTACTGTGACCATATACCTACTGTGCCCATACATACCTACTGTGACCATGCATACCTACTGTGACCATACATACCTACTGTGACCATGCATACCTACTGTGACCATATACCTACTGTGACCATACATACCTACTGTGACCATATACCTACTGTGCCCATACATACCTACTGTGCCCATACATACCTACTGTGACCATGCATACCTATTGTGCCCATACATACCTACTGTGACCATATACCTACTTTGACCATACATACCTACTGTGCCCATACATACCTACTGTGACCATGCATACCTACTGTGCATAAATGCACACTTGCACACACATATAAATAATGATGGAGGCTGAGGTGCAGGCACTCAAGAAGACTTTGTGAATTGACTAATTTTTTTTTCCAAACAAATTTCCAAAACAATTTTGAAAATTTGTTTGGAAACAGAAAAGAGTCCATCAGAAGGCAGAAACTCATCACAAGACCTGTAAAGTCAATAATTGTGATGGGTGATATCGTCCTTCCAGTGTACAGGGAAATACTGTGTTGCTTGCTCTAGTAAAATGTACATAGTAGCAATAGTAAAAGCAACATCCAGTAGAATTATAATAAGTAAAATATAAGAAGAAAATGATAAAGATAAAATTAACTTTTATTTACATTTGCCTCTCTATAAACATAATTAGGTAATGTGCCCTTGAATGTGGCTAATAAACTCTAAGCCCATGTCTGGCGTCTGTAAGCTTTCTTTAGCCTGATAATGCACCCATGGTCTATATTTATTTGTGTTTTTACTGCTTGCTCAGTGATGTATTACCTCTTTATGGCTAGGTAACTTCACATCCAGACTATTGTCCTTGACATATCTGGAAAATCCAAGGTCCAGAGGAGGATGTCCTTTTTCTCTCTCTCAAACACTGATAAGAAAGATAAGTATCTGATGTTTGTTGTGTGCAAAGATCAGGAGAGATTCTAGCCTTTACATTGCAGCTTGTAATTGAAGTTTTCATATATATTGCTGCTGGGAAGGAATACATAGATCCCATAATATGTATTAATGGTATGCTTGCCTATTAGGTAACAAAACCTCCATTAAGAACATTGCTTGATAAGTAAAAATCTTTAAAATAAGTATTAAGATGCATTTGTATGACATGTTCAATACGCCATATGGGGCAGCACGGTGGCACAGTGGTTAACATCGGGTTCAAATCTGAAAGGGGCCCTATCTGTGTGGAATTTGTATGTTACAGACACAAAAAGTATCAACGCACAAGGTAGTCACTTCCCCGAAACATGGTTTTTATTAATTTAATTTGTATGTTCTCCACATGTTTTTGTGGGTTTCCTCCCACAATCCAAAGACATAGAAGTAGATTGATTGACTTATGGCACAAAAGTTTGTATGGTAGAGAATAAATATTGAAAGCTCCACTGGGGCAAGGATGGTGTGAATGATTAAATATTCTCTCTGTAACGTTCTGCATAATATGTAGGTGCTATTAAACAAAAGAAACTGTTTATGAATAAATAGGCATGTTTCACACAGGAAATCATGGAGAATGTGATGTAATTTCCTTCTCATGTCTCAAAACCATTACCCGTATATGATGAACAGTACAAAGTGTGCAGGCTATGAAATGTATATCTTTACCAACCCGTGAACTATTTAGTCTGATGTACTGGTTTGTCCTACTCATTCTAGTCCAGGTCTGGCCAACCTGTAGCTGTCCAGATGTCGTGAAGCTAAAAGTCCCAGCATGTCCTGCCAGCTATTGGCTGGTTATCTACTGGCAAAGCATGGCTTGTGGTTTCACATCACCTGGAGAGCCACAGGTTGGTCAGGGCTGCTCTTACCACTTACTGGGTACTATTTGTTTCAAATCTGAGACCTGCCATTTACATTAGCCATAGACCCGCTGAATGTGGAATCTATGGAAATAATGACTATTTTCCATTTATGCACCAAACTAACATATTGTCATATGTGTATATTGTTATAATGCATTTACAAGTGAACTATTTATATGTAAATAATTTACTACTCCCATTTATCACACAGAATTTGATTGCAGTCACAAGTCTATGATTATTAGAGAGAGAAAAGCCTTATCTCCTGCAAAAATGGGTGTTCACACTGCTATGGTGATTTGCAAGCTTACTCCGACGATAGCCTTCCCCCACGCAAAGTGTTTTCACTATGGCCATCTCAAATAAAGCATTTATCCACCAATGACTATTAGTAAAATAATTATTTTTTAGGTCTTTTTAAACATTCTTTTTTAACAAGTGTAACTAAAAACTAGAGATGGGCGGGTCCGGTTCCCCGAGAACCGAACCCACCCGAACTTTGGGTATCCGAGTACCGAGCTGAGTAGCTCGGTACTCTCCCGCCCGCTCCGAATCCAAATCGAGGCCAAACGTCATTGTGACGTTGTCGGATCTCGGGGCTCGGTTCTCGCGATACTTCAAGATTATAAATACACGCCTCCACAGCAATCCATCGCCATTTGACAGAGGGAGAGAGCAGGGTGTAGTCACAGGCTGATTAGAGCAGGGACAGAGAATACAATATTCTTATTCCAATTGTTGTAACAAAAATCGCTAGAGAAGGGAGGAGGATAGAGGTTTTTTTTCTTTTCAATATTTGGCACTCCCCAGTGCTTTTGGGGTGTCCTCCCTAATTGTGCATTAATATTTCTGGCTGTCAAAATTACTATCTGTCAGCAGTATCTACCAACTAATTTTTAGCACTCCCCAGTGCTTTTGGGGTGTCCCCCCTAATTGTGCATAAATATTTCTGGCTGTCAAAATTACTATCTGTCAGCGGTATCTACCAATTAATTTTTAGCACTCCACAGTGCTTTTGGGGTGTCCCCCCTATTTGTGATTAATTATTTCTGGCTGTCAAAATTACTATCTGTCAGCAGTATCTACCAACTAATTTTGTAGCACTCCCCAGTGCTTTAGGGGTGTCCCCCCTAATTGTGCATAAATATTTCTGGCTGTCAAAATTACTATCTGTCAGCAGTATCTTACCAAATAATTTTTAGTACTACAAGTGTCACCAGTCCTGATGTTAGTGTTCCCAGTACGTCATCTGGGCAAGGCGATGTCAAACTACAGAGTGTTTCGAAATCAGTCCAAAAAACAAAAATTTTTTTTTTACTGTGTTGAAGCGAAAAAGAAGTGTTACTGAGCAAAAGTTAAGTGCCGATAAAAAAAAAATTGCCAACATGCCATTCTACACACGCAGTGGCAAAGAGAGAATGAGGCCTTCACCTTTGGCTAGTAGTGGCAGATCCCAAAAAGTTACCGAGCCTACAATTGGTGCACAACTACTGTTACGCGTCAAAGCCGAGCTGCAAGATAACAGTAAGGCATTAGAGGATAATGTTTGCTCTGATTCAGAAATGACACCAATTTCTGTGGAGAGTCCATCCAACAGTGGGATGTCTAATCGTAAGCATTCTGGTGATGTGTAGCCGGTGATACAAAAATTGAGGATGCCACTTTGGAATTAGAAGAGGATGAGGGGGAGATTTGTGTAGGCGATGAGGGCGCTAATGAGGGTGTTGATGAGGATGAGGTTGTTTGCAGGGCCGTAACTAGAGCTGTGCGACAGGGGCGACCGCCCAGGGCGCAACACTGAAGGGGGGGGGGCAATTTAGGAATATTTTAGGTTAATTTGGTTAAAATTGAGGGCTAGGGGGGCGGCATTTGCCTTTCTCGCCCAGGGCGCTAGAATTCTAAGTTACGGCTCTGGTTGTTTGTGTAAGTCCTGCACCAGTGGCAGCAGTTCTGGCACATGACAAGAAAAAGGTCATTGTCATGCCTGGGCATAAAACAAAAAAATCCACTTCTTATGTGTGGAATTATTTCTACCCAAATCCAGACAACAATTGTTTAGCCATTTGTAGTGTATGTTAAGCCACAGTCAGTCGAGGGAGGGATCTTAACCATCTTGGAACCTCGTCTATGTTACGCCATTTAACGAGAGTTCATGGCAAAGTGTTGAGAAAAGCTGAAAGTTCTTCCCCAAAAAATACAAGCACTCCATCATCAGCTAAGACCCTCCGCTCACCGACATCCCGACGGCTACAAAATACACCCACCACACCATCCTCATCAATATTATTATTATTATTATTATTATTAATAATATTATTTATAGGGCGCCACAAAGTATCCGTAGCGCCGTACAAGGACAAACAATGGCACAGTACAAGGTGAAACAGCACAGTACATGTAACAGTAAGCACTATAACTCTGGGGGCTCAGGCACAGCATGAAAGAGAGGGAGGGAGGGGAAAAGTGAGTATAGGCAGGTAACTATGGCCCAAGAGGGTGGGCACGGATGAGAGTCACTGAGGGGAGCGGAGAAAAGCGAGAGGAGACAGAGGGCAGAGGGACTGAGAGGAGGTGAGCTGAGTAGCTGGAGAGCGCAGTTAAAAGTGATGGAAACAGAAGGTAGTAGAGCCCTGCTCAAAGGAGCGAACAATCTAAAGAGAGGGGAAGACAGACAGACACATGGATGAGACGGAGAGACGGGAGGAAGGGGGAGAAGGGAAGAAGGGATGAGAAAGAGAGGTAGCCGACCGGTGGGAGTTTAGGCATGAGACTGGAAGGCTTTAAGGAAAAGGTGGGTTTTTAATGTTCGTTTGAAAGAGGACAGATTAGGGGAAGTTCTGATGGAGCGGGGGAGCTTGTTCCAATGGAGGGGAGCGGCGCGGGAGAAGTCTTGGATACGTGCGTGAGAGGAGGTAATCAGAGGGGAAGAGAGGCGACGATCGTTGGACGATCGCAGTGAGCGGGAGGGAGTGTGAATAAAGATAAGGTTAGAGATGTAGGGAGCAGTGGAGTTGGCAAGGGCCTTGTAAGTCAGAGTGAGGAGCTTGAAAAGGATTCTGTAGGAGAAGGGGAGCCAGTGAAGGGCTTGGTAGAGTGGGGATACAGAGGTGGAACGGCGAGAGAGGAAAATAAGCCTAGCAGCGGCGTTAAGTACAGATCTAAAGGGAGCGAGATGAGAGAAGGGGAGGCCGATAAGGAGAAGGTTGCAGTAGTCCAAGCGGAAGATAATCAGAGAGTGGACGAGAGATTTGGTGGCATCCTGGGAGAGGAAGGGCCGAATGCGGGCAATGTTTCGAAGCTGGAAACGGCAGGATTTGGCGAGAGAGTGAATGTGAGGGGCAAAGGAGAGAGGGGAGTCGAGGATGACACCTAGGCAGCGGAGTTGGGGAACAGTGGAGATAGATGAGTTGTCAACAGTGATGGAGAGGTCAGAGGGGAAGGAGGTACGAGAGGGAGGAAAGACAATGAGTTCAGTTTTAGCAAGATTGAGTTTAAGAAATCTAGAGGACATCCAGGAGGAGATGGAAGAGAGGCATGCGGATACCCTGGAAAGAAGAGAGGGAGAGAGATCAGGAGAGGAAAGGTAGAGTTGAGTGTCATCAGCATAAAGGTGGTACTTGAGGCCGAAGGAGCTGATGAGGATCAATATCCTCAGTGGCGCTCGGAGTTAGCCCGGCATCCCACTTAAGGCTAGATGACTCCTGCACTTTTATTGATTCCTCTGAAGAAAGCGTTAGTCCCACTGCTGCTGCTGTTGCTGCTGCTGGGGGTGAATCGTCATCCCAGAGGCAGGTCAAGAAAAAGAGCAGTCCTACATTTCAGCAATTTACTGTGAAACAATCATTTGCGAGGGGAAGCAAATATGACAACAGTCACCCAGTTGCCAAGCGAATCACAGACGCCATGGCTGCAATGTTAGTGTTAGATCTGCATCCAATCTCCACAATAAACGCAGCTGGTTTTTCAGTTAATTGAGGTTTTGTGTCCGCGTTACAGAATTCCATCCAACACCATTTCTCCCGTGGAGCAATTCCACAACTATACCAAAATGTAGAGATTGCGCTGAAAAATGCCATTCTGCCCACTGTCCACTTAACTACAGATATGTGGACAAGTGGAAGTGGCCAAACCAAAGACTATATGACTGTGACAGCCCACTGGTTTGGTCATTCACCTTCACCAGCAGGAACAGCAGCAGCATGTACACCACTACGTAACTTTTGTCACAGGCAGGCCACTCTTTGTATCACCGGCTTCACTAACAGACATACAGCTGACAATTTGTTACGCAAACTAAGAGATGTGATTGATACATGGCTTATACCACTTGGACTCTCCCCAGGGTATGTCATTGCTGATAACGCCAACAATATAGTGCGAGCATTACAGCTGGGTGATTTCCAACACATTCCTTGTTTTGCTCACACCATCAACTTGGTGGTGCAGAGCTTCCTACGCAATAACCGTGAGGTGCAGGAGATGCTTTCGGTGGCCTGTAAAATTTCAGGCCATTTCAGGCATTCAGCCACAGCATGTAGGAGATTACAGCAGCTCCAAGAGCAGTTTAACTTGCCCTGCCACCAACTTAAGCAAGAGGTGGTAACTAGGTGGAATTCCACCCTGTACATGCTTCAGAGGATGGAGGAACAGCGCAAAGCCATCCAAGCATATTGCACAAGCCATGACATTGGGAAAGGAGGGGGGATGTATTTCACTCTTGCACAGTGGTGAATCCTTTCAGTGCTGTGCAAGGTGCTGAAACCATTTGAAGTTGTGACGTGTGAGGTGAGTGCAGACTCTGCTAGTTTGAGCCAAGTCATTCCTTTAATTAGACTATTGGAAAAGCAGTTTGAGAAAATGAAGGAGGAGTTGAAAGCAAGCAATTCAGCAAAGTATGTTGGCCTTGTCGATCAAGTACTTAATTCGCTTCACAATGATCCTCGTGTTATTAAGATCTTGAACTCGGATCAGTATGTTTTGGCCACTGTGCTTGATCCAAGGTTTAAGACCTACATTGAGTCTTTACTTGTAAATGAGCAAGGTGTGAACTTTTGCAAGGAGCTATTGCTCAGCAAGTTGGCCGCTGAACTGGGCCTCGGGTTGACGACGTGTCCTCCTTCACTTCACTGCTGCTGCTCGTAAAACATTAAATTTCCCAAAAAGAAGCAGGGAAGACAAAGGGGGCAGACCAGAACAATTTAACATCTGGGCTGGTTTGAAGGATTTTTTTAAAAAAGTGTCACTTTGCTCATAACTCCATCCAATACGAGTATAAACATGCAAAGGATGGTGGAGGATTACTTTCAAGAGGTAGTTGATATGGAAATGTCAGACAGTCCCTTTCCTTACTGGGAAGAAAAGCAGGCCATTTGGAAACCCATGTACAAACTTGCTTTGCAATACTTAAGCTGCCCACCCTCCAGTGTGTACTCTGAACGAGTGTTCAGCACAGCAGGGAACTTAGTCAGTGATCGCCGTAGAAGGTTACTTCACAAAAATGTGGAGAAAATGATGTTTATAAAAATGAACTACATCTTCCACGAGAAAGGCCTTCACCATCCAAGACATCCAAGCACTGACTGTTCTCTAATGGCGGATTCAAGCGGCGATGAATTGATAGTCTGTGATGATGACGTACACACTGATGAGGGTAAGGATGAAGCTGAAGATGATGACGATAACATCTTTTTAAAACTTTCTATGTAAGTGTAGGGTGCAATCTACCTGCAAAGAGGAAAGGGACTTGTGGCATTTCCATATCACGTACCGTCTTGAAAGGCTGCTGTTTGGGCAATTTATCCTTAAGGGTAGGGTGTCATAGACAGAGTGACCCCAAACTGGCTTTGTCCATTTCACTTAATATTTTACAGTCTATAACGGCTGAATTTTTTGGATTTTTAAACAAGTGGAGCGGGGCCTATAGAGACAGAAAGCAAACAGCCTTTTTCCATTTCTTTACATATTTAACTATAAGTGTAGGGTGTAATATACATCCAAAGACAATGGCTGCATTGCCAATATATAAAGATGGAGAGGAGAACAATCTGTTTTGTGTGTAGAATAAATGAAGGCCTACCTACCAGAAATTAAACTGTTTTTTGGATGACTTATTACCTCTACAATTAGATTACTTATCTATGAAACAGTTGGAGCACTAAATTGGGTTATTTTAGGCCCAAAAACATTGATTTTACAACAAAATAGCAAAACAAAACCAAACAAAACCAAAACCAAAACCAAAACACGCAATGGCGGTTTTGAAAAACCAAAACACGACGGTAATCCAGATCCAAAACCGAATCCAAAACCAAAACACGGGGGTCAGTGACCATCTCTACTAAAAACCCAAGTCTGAGCTTTCAGTTCAACTGCACATGCATAGAAGACTGGCCCAGCGAAGAGAAAGACTACTTTACCACTGCCATCCAGTAACGTCGGCCAGCTGAGTGTCAGTCAGCTGCCACAACAATATTTTCCTGGTAGATCAACGCGATTGTAGGTTTTGTATCACTGAGATAAATGGTGCAGGAAACCAGCACATCACCACTTTATAATAAATGGGCTGACTAGTATTTGTTGATGCATAATGCAGTTACTGATTCCTTTGCTTACTACCTCTAATAATACATATACCCATTTTTCAAAAAAACATTGGAGTTTGCCCCTATACTCTCACCACCACCTCTCACTATGTTGCTATGGTGACCTAGTTCCAGTTAGATAGCTTAGTAAAGCATTGACTTAAAATTAATTTAAAGGCTTATAATAATAATATACTCTAGAGATATCTCCTAAACGAAAGTATTGATGATAAGGTTGATGAGCCTAATATGTATTGCAGTGTATGTCATGTCTATGATGATTGTTGGTTCATAGACTGGAAATACCAAGAGGATTTATCTTGAGCAGGACCGGAATGAGGGCGGTGCGGCCGATGCAGCTGACCAGGGTAGCCTTTCAAAGAAAAGGAATCCCGCAGTGGAGCTGGCATGCCATCCCAACCTTGCACCCTGGACATTGGCAGATATCGCATTGCCCTAGATAGGGCCCTGCACAGTACAGCAGTGTACATAATCCGTAATAGTACAGTGTCTGGTTTATATTATAGATGACCTACAGTACAGTATGTTTAACTGTTCATGTAGGTATATCTATGTGGGCACAACACACATGACAATCATCTTCTTGTTTCCTGGCTAGCAAACAAACAAATAATAATGACAACAACAATTAATAATGAGTGTATACTTAGACAACTATATAATGTGTAATCTGTATGAGTAGAAGGATAATGTGTATCTTTCTACTCTTACAGGAGCCTTGTCTTAGTATACATTCACTATTAATTTGTTGTTGTCATTATTATTTGTTTGTTTGCTATCCAGGAAACGAAAGGACGAAGCTAGTACTATACCAACAGAGCCGTAGCTATAGCAGTGCGACGTGCCACAGCCAAGGGTGCCTAGTATTCCCCATACAACAATTGGGGAGCGGGGGGAATGGAGGCGCCAGTGTTAGTTTTCACCCGGGGAACTAATATGTCTAGTTACGGCTCTGATCTTCAGGTAAATGGAGGATCATGATGTTATACAATAACTTGTTGATCAGGTAGTATTTTCCCCTTCATTGCTACAGACAACTCATTCAGTTTATATTAGTATAACTATAATTTTTCCTAATATTATTACAAAAACCGAAAATGAAAAAGTAGTGGAAAGACTTGAACTACAGTGAACGTGTTGATGTGACAAATGAAGATCACTTCAGTACCTGAACTTTCTTGGGAAGTGGTCCAATTATGAAATGTACTGAAATAAGAGCTGGAAAATGTAAATCAGGCTGTTGTCTAATTTATTTGCAGAGTCTGTTAAACTGGTTTACAGAAATAAATCAGTCTATGTTTGTTCTTATATTTAAAGAGAAAATTAAATACATGTGTTGTGACCCGTACAGTCGGAGATGAAAAACAATATCAAAAACTGCCTAACGTACTAGACAGAAAAGCTGATAAAATTAAGCATGGTTAGGTAGTGTACAAACGAAGGTCCATGATATAGACAAGTATATTAGATAACAGTAATGGACTTATCGCTGTGTGACAATTGTATCCCAGATATTTAGATGGAATTAATGAGGTTTTACACCAAATTTTATTTTACCTTTCTCACCTCTTTTCTAAACTATCTTATATTAATACTAGACACTAGCCAGAAATGGGGCCAAATAACACAAAAGAAATCTTGTCCCAGTCACTCTTGTTGATTGCAAGAGGCAGCACCATGGGATACCAAACTCCTTCCTGTAGCCATAGCTTTAGCAGAGCATTGATCGACAGAATCAATAGAAAGCATTGATCAACAGAAGAGAGACACCTGGGGAGGGCTCGATGAGCAGAAGAGCAAGGGGCCATCAGATGTGGGGAGAACCTCATCTCTTCCTGAGATAAGATTCTCCCCTTGTGTCATGGAACACACAAACCTACATGCTATCCGATGATAGCTCGATTCCTGGCTTTAAGCCTTTGACGGAGTTCTAACCTTCCCACCTATAAATGATTTAATGTGCCATACTATGCAATTGATCAGTATGCAGTATATACAGGGACAGATTGGCCATAGACCTTACCGTTTCATAGAAGTTTCACGGTAGGCCGATGGCCTAATGAGGCTGCCCGGAGGCCACCTCAGGTTGTGTCACAGTAAAAAAAAGAAAAAATAATTTTTTTACCCACGTGGGGGAGGGGCACCTGCGGGGGGGTCACCCACGGTGGCATGGGGGGTTGCGTTTGGCTGCATGGAGGGGTGCAGGGAAGCAATATCAACCATTGGTGTTCAGTGGGCAGCAACAGGCAGCCAATCGCTAGGCTGCCTGTTGCTGTATGGGCTCCCAGGCTGCTGTTCAGCAGACAGGAAGTCTGACTTCACTTCCTGTCTGCCTGATGTGAGAAAAGACGCTGGCCTGAGTAACTGAAGATAAGTGAGGGGTAGCTGCCTATTCTAAGGGGGGGCTGGCTATACTAAGGGGGGACTACCTATACTATACTAAGGGGGGAGCTACCTATATTATACTAAGGGGGGAGCTACCTATACTATACTATGGGGGGGCTACCTAGTCTATACTAAGAGGGGGGCTGCCTATACTATGCTAAGTG
Source organism: Mixophyes fleayi (assembly GCF_038048845.1). Classification (NCBI taxonomy): domain Eukaryota; kingdom Metazoa; phylum Chordata; class Amphibia; order Anura; family Limnodynastidae; genus Mixophyes; species Mixophyes fleayi. The sequence continues at coordinate 383,843,494 of NC_134402.1, read as the reverse complement.
GGGGCTGCCTATACTATACTAAGGGGGGAGCTACCTATACTATACTATGGGGGGCTACCTTGACTATACTAAGGGGAGGCTGCCTATACTATTCTAAGGGGGGCTACCTATACTATACTAAGGGGAGGGCTTCCTGTACTATACTAAGGTGGAGTTACCTAGACTATACTATATTCAGGGGGGAGTTACCTAGACTATACTATAATAAGGGGGGGCTGCCTAGACCACAGGTGTGCAAACTCAGTCCTCAAGGGCGACCAACAGTTCATGTTTTTAGGATTTCTTTAATCATGCACAGGTGAGTTAATCTATTTGGCTGGGTCAGTAATTATCCCAGCTGTTTCTACAGACAGAAATCCTGAAAACATGACCTGTTGGTAGCCCTTGAGGACTGGGTTTGCACACCTCTGGCCTAGACTATACTAAGGGGGGGCTGCCTAGACAATACTAAAGGGGGGGCTGCCTAGACTATACTAAGGGGGGGCTGCCTAGACTATACTATACTAAGGGCGGGGCTGCCTGTACTATACTATACTAATGGGGGGCTGCCTATACTATACTATACTAAGGGAGGGCTGCCTATACTACACTATCGGGAGTGTGAAGGACAGGGAGGGGCTACTATAATTTGTGAAGGAATGGGGGTTATGTTGCTATAATGTGTGATATGAGGGAAGGGAGGGGGGCTGTCTTAATAACACATCGGTGGAAGGTAGGCTATTAATTTAATGGCAGCGTTTAGGTAGGGGCTAATTATTTAATGTGTGCTATTTTATTTGTGGGGTGATGGTGGGGCAATTTAATTTATTTGTGGGCTATTTCATTAAATAGTGGGGCCTATTAAATTAAGATGGGGTGACGGGACCTTTAATTCAAAGCTGATGTGATATGGGGCTATTAATTTAATGTGGGACTGAGTTTGGGGAGGAAAGTTATTTACTAAATGTGAATATTAATTATTTAATGCTGGGGATGGTTGTGGGAGATGGTAATATTAAACGTAAATGCTATTGATTTTTTGCTGGGGTTGACTGGAGGGAAGTAGGTCTACTTATTAAATGTGTATACTATTAATTTATTGTCAGGGCTGGTTGGAGGGAAATAGATCTATTTATCAAATGTGAGTACTATTATTTTAATGTTTGGGCTAGAGGGAGGCCTAATTATTTAATGTGAATGCTATTGATTCAATACTGGGGCTGGTTGGCATTTTCTAATTTTCATGTACCCATTATTTTTTCCAAATAGGGCCTCCAGCATTCCAGTGTCCAGACATGCAGCAACTGATCTAAAGAAACCAACAGCCACAGGTCATGTAAGTGACAAGAACAGGTAGGAGAGAACAGGACAGACTGCCAACTGTCCTGAATCTGATGGGGCAGTCCCGAATTTGGGTGACTGTCTTGCTTAGTCAGGATTTGGTCTCACAGCAAGGAGAGTTGGGAGGTATGTCCCGCTTCACACTGTACTGCTCGTGAAGGCAGAGCTGTGTGCAACTAACAGTAGTGCACACAGTTTTGCATGTATATTTGTCTAAAATGTATCTAAAATAATAACCCCTCTGTCTCAAGAGCCCCCCCCCCGAGCATTATTACAGCTCTGGTGATACTTTAGTGGTTCTTGCATTGATTCCATTGCCTCCTTCTACCTTGCACTGGTCCCATTCTCAGATCACTTTGTTGAAAATATGGCCAGCCCCCATTGCACTGACAATATAATTAATCCTGCCTCCTTTGCACTTAGTATATCACCAGCAAACACTTGTAATAGCTTTCCCCTTTACTTATGCCATTGTCTGTCAAACCTCCCTACACTGTAAATTCAAACCACCCCAATAACTGGGCACATTTAGAGCTCATACACATTTGTTGCAAATGAAGTGTTTCCTTGCAGATGTTGTTTCACCTTTCTGATGATCGCACCTGGACAGCCATTTATTATAAGGCTTATTATTAATGCTTTTTTGAAACACATAGTACACATATTTATATATTATATAGAGAGAGAGAGATTTAACTGGTAGTTTGCATCTTATGACGTCAGGGAAACAACAGTGCGTGAGGTGCTCATATGCTGCTCTGGCAGACTGATCAAATACGATTGTGCCAACATCTTTTGTAATAGTTAAACTTATTAAACAAAGTCAGGTATGTTTCTATGAAGGGGATTTTAGAAGTGCGTTTTAGTAGGCAACTAAACAAGTTGGAGCACAAAGGCATAAACCATTCGCAGATAATGCAAAAGGATTCATGTAATTTTATGACACAGGACTGGCAGCATTTGCCCTGTATTGCTTTATAAATGACCCACTGTGTGTAAAGTCATCACATCTAGGTTTTCCTAAATGTTACTACAACCAGATTCCAGTAGCTCTAAATCCTGCCTACTTTTGTGTTGGCCCCACCTACAGTAATTTTGGTCCCGCCCACATGAGGCCACTTCAATATTTTTTCCCAGGGCCACTTTAAGTTCCCAATCCGCCCCTGGGTATATAATTCAGTCTTACAGTTATACCTTTTGGTTTGTATGTGGAGGCTTTATCTTCCTCTTGTCTGATCTTGCAATGGTTACCTAGTCCGGACCCATGAAATTAAATGGATAAGAGAACTTCCTCAGGGATTGTCCAATAGAGTGATCATTGGTCCTAAGTGGGCAGAGTTATTCTAAAATCAAGTGTACACCTGATACACTATGCCAAATGGATATTTAGGACCAATGATCACTCTATTAGACAATCCCTGAGGAAGTCAGGACAACGACGAAGCGCATTGGACGACAGTATTTTGACCCATACAGACCACCACCTAACAGTGTGCCTCAACCCATAAACGATAGACACGCTGCCATCGGCTCCAGAAAAAGACGCAGCCACGCAGCAAGTGGCAAGCGCAGGACTCGTATCTGGGGGAGGACACTGGAATTTGCAGAAGACAGAGTTATAACTTGAATGTAATTTTTTTATGGCAATTAAAGTGTTTGTATGTACTTTGTTACATTGGCTATTTTCCTTTCATATCACCGCAATATGAATGTGAGATTACTAGCAAAATAAAGGAGATTTGAGGGTGAATCAAGAGAATTTCCAGGATTCAACATCTAAAAGCCCACACCATACTTATTTCATGTAAGTGCAATTACCATTGTGCGTTGTCAATTACGGGAACGTACTTCACAATATCTCTCATCCTTTTCATTTCATGGGTTTGTGGAATCTGGACTAGTTAACCATCGAAGATCAGACAAGAGGAAGACAAAGCCTCCACATACGAACGAAAAAAGTACGACTGGAGGACGCAAATACCCGCAGAACTGTAAGACTGAACTATATACCACATACTGATCAATTGCATACTGCTTAGGTATTCAGATATACACCCAATTGTATGATTAGATCGTTGTGTACCTTGGGTTGTAATCAGCAGCGCCAGAACCCCCACCCTGTATATAAATAAAAATCGATTGACCTTTGTAAGATTGCGGGCAGGGCCTTTACATCTCTGTCTGTATTACCCAATATTGTTTTATTACTGTGTTTGTCCCCAATTGTAAAGCGCTACGGAATTTAGTGGTGCTATATAAATAAGTGTTGATGATGAAGATGAAGATGATGATGACCTCGGTGTCACACCATCACTGTTGTCAACAAGGACAGCAGTAATATACATAGCTTGGAGAAGTCCTCAAGAAAATGGCATCGAAATTTTCTTGTGCCAAGCTCTGAGCTGCATATATGTGCCCTAATTCTAGGGTACTTCTGCTTTCATCTAATTGTATGTTCCAAACATCCCCTATTCAACTTCTTCCCTTCCCCTTACACCTAATGGGCTAGATTTACTAAACTGAGAGTTTGAAAAAGTGGAAATGTTGCCTATAGCAGTCAATCAGATTCTATCTGTACTTTTGTAGAATGTACTAATTAAATGATAACTAGAATCTGATTGATTGCTATAGGTAACATCTCCACTTTTTCAAACCCGCAGTTTAGTAAATATACCCCAATGTCGCTATATGTTTTATACTTATATACCCATCGAAGAGGATCGAACATGGTCAAAGCAGCTTTAACTTGGTGAAACCTGTTTAACGCTCTCAAATTTAGCAAATTTTGGCACTGATTAGATGAACCTGTTATTAGTATTAACAGTGCCAGAGCTAGTTTATAACAACCAACATTATCTCACAGAACCAGAGTGAATGAGTAAACATCTCTCTAGTAATTATGTGCAGATATATAATTATGGTTTTCTGATTTTGCAAATTTTTTTATATGAGCGAAATTACTGCAAAAAAGCGCACAAATCAAGTTTAATGGCAGAACAGTGATTGGAATACGTTCTGGAGATTCAATCGCCCATTCCTCACTGTATCTGCAAATAAAGTCTATGAATAGAGCAGGTACAATGGCTGTCAAATCACTCTGCAGTGTGTGGGTGGCTGGGCAGAGCTGGGAAAACATAAGATCCAATTTCATCACTGAAACATGCAAAACTTCTATGAGGAAAAAAGCTATTGTAATGTTATTGAAAATAAATAATAGTTACAGATGTAAATTGTGCAATACTTCTATAAATACATTATGTAGAGTAAAGGACCACTTTTGAATAAAAGTCTGTCTGCTCTGTCTAGTTTTAGTAAATTGCATCATAGGCAGATTAGGTAAAACATATGCACTTTTTAAGCTTCTTAACTGCAGTGAGTATCATTCCATCATGTTGATGTTTTCTAAATTAAGAATTTTCTTTAAAATTTTAAAGGCAATAGTGGCAAAATATTTGTTTTCAGATATAAAATTTGCTTTTCATTTTGAAAATTCAGTTTCGGTATAATAATCACATACTGTATTAAACACTGCAAAAAACACTGCTAAAATGCAAGAAAATTAAGTATAAATTCATAATTAAAAAGCACAAAAACAAACTTAATTTTAACAGCTGTTAATATGTGCACCAAGGGCCGCCAAGAGGGAGCTCGGGCCCCTGTGGTACAAGTTCATGGGCCCTTATATCTCTTGACTTTGCCGCATCTTGACGCTTATTACATACACCTGTGTCTTGTCTCAGTGGAGCCCCAAGAACCGAATGCTGTCGCAATTTTTTTCCTTTCTGCGGCCAACAAGTGTTAAGATTAATTTATTCTAAATGGAATGACTGTTTTTGGCAATAGTTCATTCTCTTGAGATAATTTCCTTAAACTCAAAGGTTGTATTAAATGTTTGGATTTGTTGGACATTGGCCAATTGGGGGAACACACAATAATTTGTAATTGCCATAAATAGAAGACATTCATTTTAAAATAACCATGAATGCAGTGAACTTAGCAGATGGCTGCAGACTGAGAGGAAAGTATATATAGTTTAATGTAGTTTAAGTAAACTGGCATGGGCAAGTTGATCATCATCATTTATTTGTATGGCATCACAAAACTCCCCGGACAGTCGGTAACAAATAACAAATCCCACATAAATCATATCACAGGTAAAAATAAGTAATACATAAAAACAGAAGAAGTATATATGAAATTGGTGAAGAAGATGAACATGAGACAGAGGGAAGAGAGGACCGGCTCGTCAGAGCTCACATTTTTACCATAACTACTATCATGTCAAAAATTGCGGAGAGGGGAATGCCAGAAGTTAGGTGTCCATAGACTGAAAGATTCTAGGGAGGCCCACATTCATCTATCTCTGTAGACCATGTGACAGAGCAGACAGAGGGAGAGTGTCTCAGTGGATCAATGACTTCAGTTCTGTTGCTGCTGTTCCATAGTATGAGCAGGGGAAAAGTGTTAGGTGGGATCCACACACAGGGAGGGCGAATACAATTGTGTTGTCACTGTTCCAGCATCATTTTTATTAATCATCATTACATATTTTTTCTACTCCTCCTCTTCCACATCATTAATATTAATTTCCTCTATTTTAAAGCTAGCTTAAAAATATAAGAATTTATTTGTAAGTAGTTGGTAGGTTGATAGTAGGTGATTTAACACCATTCCTGTTGATGTAGGGTTCTTTGCATGCTACATAAACAGGTTTGCTTATTATATCTTTTTTATCATTCCAGAAACTTTTGTGAGAACAGATTAGAACAAGTATCCTGGTCCATCAACAGTTTTCACTGTGCCGGACCAAAACCTCTAGTTCTGCTAACCACCCCGATCATTGGCTTCTTCCGCCTCAAATGTAATACTCTAAATGCAAGACTGTAGTTTGTTAAACAGTAACATCATCATCATCAACTATTTACTGATTCCGCAGCGCTGTACAGAGAACTCACCCACATCAGTCCCTGCCCCATTGGAGCTTACAGTCTAAATTCCTTAACATACACAGACAGAGAGACTAGGGTCAATTTGATAGCAGCCAATTAACCAACCAGTATGTTTTTTAGAGTGTGGGAGAAAACCAGAGCACCCAGAGGAAACCCACGGGGAGAACATAGAAACTCCACACAGATAAGGCCATGGTCGGGAATTGAACTCATGACTCCAATGCTGTGAGGCAGAAGTGCTAACCACTAAGCAACCATGCACACTTTTCCCCTGCTCATACTATGGAACAGCAGCAACAGAACTGAAGTCATTGACCCTCTGAGACACTCTCCCTCTGTCTGCTCTGTCTCATGGTCTACAGAGATAGATGAATTGTCCCCTTTAATGTTGGCCTCCCCAAAATCTTTCAGTCTACGGACACCCACATCATAATTAAACGTCACAATAGCTATAGAATTTTCCATTTGCAAGTGTCGTCAGGCTTGTGCCCATCCGTAGCCAGCCTGTGTATTACCCTTATTGGATTCTGCCTACACCAGAAGCTGCTGAGCTCACTGACGTGACATCACTCAAACTATATATATATATCCGCTGGGTCTCCTTATTAAATGTCTGTGATGACTGCTGGCTTGTAGATTTCAAGTATCAAAAAACCAAAAAGAGACAATAATACACTTACAAATTACTCAACAAAAGAGATCTAGAGCAACTACAAGGGATTCTTCTTTCATTTCAGATAGGCCAACAAAATACCAATATATGTGTAATGGGTATGTGATTAATTGTTTTAAGTGACACTTTTATTATTTAACTTTATTATTGTAGTGTAATTCCCCTATTTAGGGTAATCAGTTATAAAGCTCATAACCAGTAGGTATCTATGGTGAACTATAGTTTTTATATGTTGTAATGTGTTATTGGGGATTTATTCAACAGAATCAACCAAACAATAAATGTACATTTGTATGTTAATTACATTGTCTGATTCTTATTATTGAGCCAACAATATCACCTATTAATAGTACCATTATGACTAAAGATACTGAGACAATGAGCGCATAATTACTATAATTTAGAATTTGAACTAATTAAGGGAGGAGGGATACCCTTGGTTATTGCAGCTCTTGGATCACTGGAAAGAGCACAGTCCTATTTGTAACTGTACCAACACAATACCAGGCTTCATTGTTATTCCAATTTGTTAAACAGATTCCATTCAATACAATGGATTACAAACAAAAGTAGAGAGACACTACTCATCGGGATTTGCATGCCTGTGCGATTCTTCATGGTTCCTTAATTAAGGTGTCTGTTCTATATCTGAGTAATTACTACAAGAAAGGTCATGGCTGTGATATAGACTGCTACATGACTGCCATCTGAAAGGGTTATCAGAACACAGCTCAAACTTAGAGTGAACACTATGCTTTCCTTAATTGCTTTGTTGTATAATATGAGCTATTGCATCGGTAATTGTCAAATTAAGTACTAGAAAAAGTAACATAGTGGATATAATAATTTTATTTGTAACTTCCTTACTAATTTATTTACGTGACTGATTATACATTTTGATTTTTCTTTCAAGAGTTAGTATGTGCCATCAATTTTTATAAACAGTACTTCAAATTATTGAACATATCATTTCCTATACTTGTACCCCACCAGAATTTTACACACCTGTTACACAACATTTCACATACATTTGTACGAGCTCCTGTGAAAATACTAGTACTAGTATTTCGATTAATTTTAGTACCAGTATTTGTGCTGCTAAGTCTTCTTACATGAAGCCCTTGAAACTGTACAAGCGAGGCTATCAGGTATATACATATGTGATCTGTTGGAGCAGAACATAGTCCAGCAGATCAACTCAGTAACATTGCACCCTGTAAAGCATTTACCAATATCCAGTGTACCCACCTGCAGCACAGCAAAGGCCAAAACAAACAGATATGTATTTTTGTTATCTCTATGTAATTACATCATTTTGGGGTTTGTCGTAACCTCCTATGTACAACGACGCAGAAGCCTTGTGACACCTTATAAATAAATAAATAATAATAATCATATATAGGGTCCCACCAGCATTATCTATAACCTGTATGCAGATGCAACCATGTTAATTAAATGAACTGTTAGAGTAGGTACCCATATGAAATGCATGCTGATTTATTAGTACAGATAGGGGTCTCTTCCTTGATTAAATGGGCTGTTGTATCCTGTTGCTAAATTTAAAGGTAATGTCTAGCCCTTCTGAGGGTTAAAGGGGTGTCCATGTGGCCTGTGAAATGTTCAGGTTGCCTATCACTGGTGCAGATGTAGTATAGTATATATACACACACACTTTTTTTCTTTTCTTTTTTCTTTTTTTTTTACAAATGCTGAAATCCACTTCAAATGAATTATTGGCATTTTAAAGGAACATAATTTGGCAATACAATTTTCTCCCTAATTTTTAATTTGTCCTTCATATCCACTGAGCATTTGAAGGCTTGAGTCCAGGGTCCCCTCCCATTGGTGTCTGGTGCGCTGCATTATGTACATCTGACATATAGTCAAGTCTGGGGAGTGTGGTGGGATCCGTGGTGTTCAGTCAGCCCCGGATCCTAGATTGTCTTAATCCACCACTGATCCTAACATTCCGTTAAATTCAGAGGTTTCTTTTCTTACACGAACAAACTCCGAGAAAGTTTTCTCATCTTTCGCAATATCTATGTGATATAAATTAAATCCATAAGATATTTTCAAATGTATACTTACCAACATCTGGCATTATCAAATTTGCCAGGACTTATTAAATATTATGTTAAATAGATTGCTTTATAAATATGATTAATATATGCCGTTTTATAATAACAGAAACCTAATATTTATACAAAGTATGTAACAGAAAATTAAAGAATGAGCGTATATTCCCCTTTGAATTCCTAAAAGGGCTGTAAGAACATTGCATGATCCTCCTCCCGCTATTAGTCACCAGCTCAGAATAAGGTCAGACAAAACATTTATCATCACTGAAATCAGTTTATCAGCACCCTGTTACAAAGAAACGGAGACTTGGTCACGCTGCATTCACTTTTTCAACACCGTGACGAGAAGTTCCTAATCACAACAGACATTAATATTTGCAGCGCATAACTTAAACTGTCCTTACAAAAATAATTGTCAAAATCCTTTTCTTAAAAAAAAAATGACTTTCTTGAAGTCAGCAGCTATTCGCTGTCAGCATGAAACCATTGCTTAGACAAATAAACACAGATTCATGCAGATCTCTGCTCTGGGAGCATACTGACATAATCATTTTTGTCTGCCATCCAAAGAATGAGTAGAAAAACCCAATAGAAAATATTGTTATTATTTTACTGTGTACAATATTTTTGGAGCATTTTTTTATTTTACTGTCAAATTATAAATATGGAATATGTTGGCGCTATATAAATAAATGATGATGATGATGATATTGTGACATTTTGATTTATCTCCTAGAATTAATAATGCCAATAGTTTGAGTTTGCAAATTGCCAAACACTGCACCATTAATCCTTTAGATTATTTAGAGAAACTGATGTTAGACTGAATATAAAAAAATTAAATAATAATAATTGAAATAATAATTGAATATAATAAAATGAAATAAGTACTAGCTGGCAGACCTTATCAAAGGTTCTATTAGTTATCGGAATCTTGTGTCAAAGAGTACAAAAGTAGTTAATGACAAGATGACAAGATAGACAATTAAAGCGCTATGGAATTTACAGGCGCTACATGAATAAATGTTTGATGATAAACTACATAGACCTGCGAGCATTGCTCATTTAGTAGATGCTACTATCCTATAAAGGAAACCAGTGGGAAATGTTCACTGAGCGCAGTGAATGCAGTTTAGTATACCAGGGGGTAAATGTATGAATTTCCGGATTCTTAATCTCCGGCGTGTTCAGCCTCTTCAGCGCTTAAGTTTCCCTTTACAATGCAGCGCCGCTTTAAATTTAAGCGCTGAAGAGGCTGAACACGCTGGAGATGAAGAATCTGGAGATTCATACATTTACCCCCACATGTATGTATCAAATGGGGCCATCTAGCCTTAGGGATTTTGATAGATTTCAATAAATTATACCCCTAATTTTAGATGCCCTTTGACACTTTTTAAGACATATTAAGTGATAACAATTAATATGCATTTGTATTTTATTAAATATTGTTAAAAACCACTTAAAATAAAATTGGTGCTCTGTGTCCCCCACCAGGGGAGGGCTGGCAAATTTTAGCCCAGGAGGGGAGGGGGGGGCAAGACTCGACTCACAGCCTATTTGGAAGATTTAAAGAAGAAAAAAATGCAGGTGGCCCAGTGACCCAGCCCAAGGTAGCCACCTATGGGAATGGCCTGGGGTGTAGATGCTCCCTAGCACCCCAGCCCAGCCTGCCCCAGCATGCCATACACGGGAGGCACAGACAGACAGATAGATACACAAATGGGACACATAGACAGACAGACACATAAAAACAAAGAACAGAGACTGAGAAGAACATCCAGTAAACAGATATCTGGCTCTATCACTAAGCTACCTGCCCGTGTCTGGAGATAGATGCTGAGAATGGTGATGGGTAATAAAGATAAATAGAACTCCTGGTTTGTTCATTCTGCTGAGGGGAAGTTCCTAAATAAAGTTTTACTAGAACATCAGTTTCAGGTGAATTAACTTCTATTTACGGTGTGTCTCTATTACGGATGCAATACAACTGGAGACCAAAATGCACTGATGCCTATGTAAATAAGCCACTGTCTGCATTGGAGATCAATTTGATTGTGACAATTACTCACTAAGTGGTGGGTTAGACGAGCATTGGGGAAAATTGCTGGTATGATATACCACGCTATTCAGGCCCACTTTGACCACTATATATGTATTTCCATGACCATATAAAGTCACAACGCGAAAGGTCACATGTTTTTTTTACAGGCCACAGAAATCTGAGGTGACTTTGAATATTCATAACAAATTATAGTTGCAGGTTTGTTATACCTTATAATATGGCAAACAAAATTTTCCTGTGAGCTCACTGACTGATTAATTATGATACCAATATATATTGTATAGTGTGTCAGATATATATTGGTTAGTAACCTCTATTGATTGAATACTACTCAATAGTGTATAAGGTCTCTTTATTAATCCCTATCCATATATTAGCTAAGAGCAGGCAAAAAGCATTTAATAAACAATTATAGATCTTATTGTTACATAAAAATATGCTATGTTAAAATACAATTCAGGATAGGGCAGATAAATAAACAGTACTAGGCCTGGTATAACATATAGCGAGTCCACTAATGGACAAGCTCTTTGGATAAAATATGAACTTACGATTGCCTTTATATTAAAAATGGAAAAAAAATATACATAAAAGGATATAAATGATGTAAAATTATATATAGGTGTCTTGGGTATACAACGCTAGACAACGGAATTAAAAACAATTGAGAAATCTATAATGATGTTGCCTGACATCCCCAGGCTGGGATGATATGATGTTAATAATATAGTGTGACCAGATATCTCAATACAATCATGCTGTGATAGTTATGTCCATAAAATGAATGTTCAGATTATGATGAGTGATCACATATAAATGGATGAAGCAGTGGTATCAGATGTAGCAGGAATGTAGCAATCCGGATCCCAAGATCACTAAAGTATTAATCGTGGATGATTTGTTATCATGAAAAAAGTCTTGGCTGGATTAATGCTTTGATATTGCTGGGTACTAAACGAATGGTGAGCAGATCATCCTGTGTTTAATATTAAAGTTCCCCATACATTTAGGGCTATACTTGCGATTGAAGGTGTAATGCCAGGCTTGGATATCCCGCTCTGGAGTGGGCGCGAGTGAGCTGTGTCAGTGTCCAAGTAAAGTCCACATAAGCGGGTGATCAGTCCCGCTATGTGGAGATGAAGCAGCGGTCCACGGGCAGCGTGCGGCACGCTTCCGGTTCCAACTTCCGCGTCTGAAGTCACTTCCGGTCGGGTTGCTATTGGCCAATAGACGGATGAAGGCGGAGTCCCAACGCGTTTCGTCTCAGAAGACTTTCTCAAGGGAGATATTCCAATATTGGTGGGTGTTCCTTTATAGAGCTTCTTGGTGATGTAATAGTCTCTGATTGGGTGATAGCGCTGCTGATCTGTCTATGGTCCATGATTTGCCTAATCGTTCAGATATTTTGGCACTCAGAATATATGAAACCTGGGGTTCATAGTGCAGAATTAACCTGTAATGTGATGGATTTGAACAGGATATCTATCAAGCTTCTGTTTGCATGCATATAACATATATCTCAGGATAACTTGATTGGTAACCTGCTACTATGCAAATACAATTAATATATATATGTCTGACAACTGGAAATGTGGTATAAATTGGAGGGTTACTAAATAAATGCATCTGCAATAAAAAATTCACGCAAGATATATATTTATTCTATTATACTAATCTTAAATTGTCAACCTTGGCATGCCTAAACAGTTTGTTTGTGAAGGTGTTTACAAAGGATTGACTTCATGTGTACATATGAGTTTGTACACATAGTGACTGGTCTATATGTTGAATGAAATACACAAAGTGTGTATAATAAATACAATATTGTGCGTATTAAAGGACATATTGCTGATCTAATATATTCCCTGCATAGATATATACAATAGATATAAATCTATGCATGGTTGAAAGCATGAGGTGATCTGATATAGTCCCTGCATATAACAATACCTAGTTCGTGGGATGTTTACATTGTACCTCCATTATGTAGTAAATATACAATGTCATAATATATTTGATGTTTACGTTGTGATGACAATGTAAGTTATACTGCTAATGCCGGTACACCTCATGCACGATCACCTGCCTATAAATGCCAGTATAATCATAGTCCAATTGGAGAGGTGAATTCCCACTGCACTAGGTGTTCTCGGGTAGTTTCCTATCCCGTTACTTACCTAGCTCCACCTTGCTTGGCTTCCAAGTTCGGGTGGGTTTGGGCATGGCCAGGGTGGTATGGCCGTGGGGTTTGGACCTCTCTCATGGATAAATGAAACAATATCTGGCCTGGCAAAGTGTCGTACAGATGGCACTACCGTGAGAGGATAATTCAGCACATCAATGGAAAGTGAGATCTAATTCTATGTTTAATCCATTAGGAGTGAGGGTTCTGACAAAATAAATGGCTTTGGATTCCTCCCTATTAAGTTTGGGTATTATATTACCCCCTCTCCAATTTTGGGCCACTTGTTTAATACCAATAAAGGTTGTGCCTTGATGGCTGCAGTTGTGGGTATCCTTATAGTGTCTGGATAGATGGTGATTTTCAAACCCTATCCTAATATTTCTTAGATGTTCCCTAATTCTAATTTTGAGGGTCCTAATCGTTCTGCCGATGTACTGTTTGCCGCATTGGCATTGCAGTAAATATACCACATTGGTACTATTACAGGTGATGAATTCTTGAATTTTAAAGATTTTCCCATTGGAGGTCGATGTATATTCTTGGACAGGTTTGGTACTCCTGCATTTTAATGTTTTGCAGTTGGAACATGTCCCACAATAGAAGAAACCTTTTGTGGGTATCTGTTGACTAAGCCAGTTAGAATCTGTTCGTTGGATATTGGAAGGAATATAGCTAGATGTAATTGAACTTTTGATGTCGGGGGCTTTTTTGAAGACCATTTGCGGATACTCAGGAAGTGTCGAACCCAATACTGAGTCTTGCTTAACAATGTGCCAATGCTTGTTCAGAATTCTCTTGATGTGGATTGCATCTCCTGAATAGTTTGATACAAAGTAAATGGGTTCTGATGGATTTGTTTTGGGGGGTCTGGTGTCGTTTGTCTCTGGTATGTTTTTGTACTTCAAAAGGTCATCCCTACCTGTATCTTTCACTCGCTGATAAGCCTCATCTACATGTTTATCATTATATTGTTTTTCTGAAAACTGTTGTTTCATGATATCGCTCTGTGCAATATAATCTTTCATGTTTGTGCAGTTGCGGCGTAACCGCGTAAACTGGCTAAAGGGAATACTCTTTAGCCAGTTGGGGTGGTGATTGCTGCTAGAAAGGATAAAACTGTTCACATCCACTTGCTTTCTAAATGTGCGGGTAGCTAATTGGTCATTTTGAATAAAAATCTCAAGATCCAAAAATTCAATGGATATACGACTGTAATTGGCAGTGAATTGAAGACCATACTGGTTGTCATTGATCTGTTTTAAAAATTGGGATAGGTCATTCTCGGATCCGTTCCAAATAATCAGCACATCATCAATATATCTTTTCCAAAGCACCAGGTTTGCCGCCCAGCTATTATTCGCCCAGATGTGGTGATCTTCCCAATAGCTCATGTATAGATTTGCATAGCTGGGCGCAAACCTGGTGCCCATGGCTGTCCCCTCTAGCTGAAGGTAAAACTGATCGTGGAACCAAAAGTAATTATGGGTTAAAATAAAATTAATATTAGTGAGAAGAAATTCGGTTTGATGACTGTCCAATGAGGGGTCGTTGTCTAAAAAGTGTTTGATGCTTTGTAATCCCAGCTCATGTTTAATTACTGTATATAATGATGATACATCGCACGTTACCAGCCAATACTCTGGTGTCCAGGTAATCTCTTCTAACAGCTGTAGTACATGGGTGGTGTCTTTCAGATATGCTCTCTGTTTCGTGACATAGGGTTGAAGAAATGTGTCAATGTAGTGTGATAAATTGGCAGTAATTGATCCTATGCCTGAAATGATCGGTCTACCAGGTGTATTAGTGAGGTTTTTGTGGATTTTTGGGAGGTGGTATATTACTGGAATTATTGGGTGGGGATTGTATATATATTGATATTCACGTAAATTAATAATGCCGAGTTCCTGTCCATGTTTAAGGATGGAAACTAGTTCTTTCGAGAATAAATCTGTTGGATTATGATCCAGTTTTTGGTAGGTATTACAGTCAGATAGAAGTCGGTTGGTTTCATTGACATAATCTTCCTTGTTTAGAATCACAATACCTCCTCCCTTATCGGCTGGTTTAATTATGATCTGATCTAATTGTTGTAGCTGGCTGAGGGCTAACATCTCTTTTTTGTTTAAATTGACCTGTAAGTGGTGTTTTCGTATGTCTAATTTTTCCAAATCTGCTAACACCATTGTTTCGTATGTGATAATTTCGTTGCTTTTAGTCTGCTTAGGATAAAATTGAGATAGTGGTTTGAGATTAGTATGCTTATACACTCCTGGAGTGGAAGCATACTGTGTTGATTTTTCTAAAGGGGTTTTCTGAAAGAACCTTTTAAGTGTTAGTTTTCTGATGAATTTATGTACATCAATGTAAGTCTCAAATTTGTTCAATCTGTTGGTGGGGGCAAACTTAAGTCCTTTATTTAAGACACTGATCCATAGACAGATCAGCAGCGCTATCACCCAATCAGAGACTATTACATCACCAAGAAGCTCTATAAAGGAACACCCACCAATATTGGAATATCTCCCTTGAGAAAGTCTTCTGAGACGAAACGCGTTGGGACTCCGCCTTCATCCGTCTATTGGCCAATAGCAACCCGACCGGAAGTGACTTCAGACGCGGAAGTTGGAACCGGAAGCGTGCCGCACGCTGCCCGTGGACCGCTGCTTCATCTCCACATAGCGGGACTGATCACCCGCTTATGTGGACTTTACTTGGACACTGACACAGCTCACTCGCGCCCACTCCAGAGCGGGATATCCAAGCCTGGCATTACACCTTCAATCGCAAGTATAGCCCTAAATGTATGGGGAACTTTAATATTAAACACAGGATGATCTGCTCACCATTCGTTTAGTACCCAGCAATATCAAAGCATTAATCCAGCCAAGACTTTTTTCATGATAACAAATCATCCACGATTAATACTTTAGTGATCTTGGGATCCGGATTGCTACATTCCTGCTACATCTGATACCACTGCTTCATCCATTTATATGTGATCACTCATCATAATCTGAACATTCATTTTATGGACATAACTATCACAGCATGATTGTATTGAGATATCTGGTCACACTATATTATTAACATCATATCATCCCAGCCTGGGGATGTCAGGCAACATCATTATAGATTTCTCAATTGTTTTTAATTCCGTTGTCTAGCGTTGTATACCCAAGACACCTATATATAATTTTACATCATTTATATCCTTTTATGTATATTTTTTTTTCCATTTTTAATATAAAGGCAATCGTAAGTTCATATTTTATCCAAAGAGCTTGTCCATTAGTGGACTCGCTATATGTTATACCAGGCCTAGTACTGTTTATTTATCTGCCCTATCCTGAATTGTATTTTAACATAGCATATTTTTATGTAACAATAAGATCTATAATTGTTTATTAAATGCTTTTTGCCTGCTCTTAGCTAATATATGGATAGGGATTAATAAAGAGACCTTATACACTATTGAGTAGTATTCAATCATTAGAGGTTACTAAGTTACTAACCAATATATATCTGACACACTATACAATATATATTGGTATCATAATTAATCAGTCAGTGAGCTCACAGGAAAATTTTGTTTGCCATTGTATTACTAGGGAGGGATCCCTGGTCCTGTTTGCAGCTCCTGCATCCATTAGGAGGTGAGCGCAAATCTCTACCCCTTTATCAATACCTTATAATATACAAGTTTTCTTAATGAACACTGAGGTGATTATATCAAAACTCATTGATTATAAATTCCAATAAATATACTTAATATGTCCAGCTTATAAAATCACTAAAGGTAGAGTACAAATTGTGCACACGTAAAATGTTTCTTACAATGAGGTGCCAACTAAGAAAAATAAAAAATGTATTCTTAGCAAAGAAAGAAAATGAAGACACTCCTTTGGACTTTGCTTATACTGTGTGACTAATGTCCACCTCATCTCCAGCTCCCCTGCAGGTCAGAGTAGGAGTATGTAGGAGTATGTTCCCATACCTGTCACTTCCACAACTCCCTCTAGTGCTTCCAGCTTTATTTCTTCCCTTGCTGTGGTTTATATATTGATGTTTTTGACAAAGAAAAAGCAGAAGTTCTTCTACCTCATAGACCTGGACCTTTTGCCAGGGTCTATTGATCCACATTGTAGAACCTACCATCCATCTGAGGAGCTTATTCTTCTTTGTAATAAGTTGTCACATTGTACATTGAAGAAAGACACGTCTAGAAGTACATCTAATGTCCTCCTGACCCCCAAGTTCCACGTCTGAAGAACACCTAGAAGGTGTATGTCTTCTAGGTGTATGCAACTAGAAGGCATTCACCTCTTTAACAAAGAAAGGCAGCAAAGACACTCCCATGTATACAAATTATGCCGTGGGGCTAAGAATCATCTCATTTCCACCTATCCTATAAGACCTACTTTTCAACAAGGAGCTTCTGGGCTGACGGAGCACTCCGGTAAACACAGCGCCCTCCTACCAGGCTTACTGTGTTCTGCCGGCCCTGGTTGTGAGTAATTCTCTGTCTCTGACTATTTTGTTGCTGAACTTTGGCCTGTTTGACTGACCTGTTTTCTCCAATCTTTGACCTTGGTTAGTGACCTCAACCATTCTCTTTCCAATCCTGACCTTGACTTGAGACCTCCATTATCCTATCTTCTTCAATTCCCTACCTCCACTATTCTTCTGACTGGATCTACCTCCTGAATCTTAAAACAAGACAAAGTTTCCATGTTCCATTTGGTTATTTTAGTCCGTACCTGTGCCTGGCAGGTCCTACTGTTATCTGCAATGAGAAGTACTGGCCAGTCCTTCTCACCAAATTAAGAGCCTTGTTGAATGATGCATACTAAACCCTACTAACCGCTCTGTCAATATTGTTATCGGTATTAACATAGCACCCCTTTGGGTATGATGGGCGGTGGGTTAAATGTAGTTAGCTACTGATTTTAATCATACATCTCTCGGCAGTCCAACTGGTTGACAGAATGACTGGGGTAATAGCAATGAAAGTTCTTTTACAATCCAAAAATATGCAAAAGAACTGTGATAAATAATAACCCCACTAAAGCAGGGTAAGGAATGTTCTTTCCTAGATGAAAAGCACTGCCCATAGCTATGGACACCTGCCCAGCCCTCACTAGAGTTGCATGTATAGCCAAGGGAACTGTTAAGCAGGTTTAGAACTCACTTAAATAACCAGTTTAATCCGTTAACAATAACCATACTATATTTAAGAAGCTGATTACACACCTATAATCAGTATAACTATAAAAATATAAGAATAGATGCTAACAATATCAGTCTTAGAAGTCACAATAAATATAAGTACACAAACTACAAAATACATACAATTGGTCTTCTTATGCACTTATGGCTATTGTCGGACCCGGACTGGTCCTTGTATCTTCCTACTTGTTAGGGCTGTGACTATGCCAGTGTACTACAATTTTGGCAGGTACAACTAGACTCATAACCTGTGACAAAGACTAGATTGTATCTTAGAGGAGGAAAGTAGACAAACCGCACCAGGTACTTAGATCTTATATAATTCCTGTTAATATTATTTTGGAAGGGTGCACCCTACACTGAACAACAGATATGAATAGCAGAGAAAGCAAGCAAGTGTATTCAGAGGCACTCCTAAATAAACAGGGATTAAAATATAACTTTTATTAGTTTATTATATAAAAGAAAGAGGACAACCTCGAGCGAAATGTAAACAAGTGAAAAAATAGTGGTTATAAAATAAAGTGCAAAGTGATAATTTAAAAATGCAATAAAATTGCATTGGCTTCACTGTTTCCACCAATAATGGGGCTAATTTAGGCATTTGCCTGTGTACACAATGCATCTTATTCATAAAGAATATATCACATCAGATTGGTATACACAAATGGTAGAAAATATATTATTGAATCAGGTCTGTATCAGTATTCCCTGGATGTATGGGAACACAGATATATCCCTGGTCTCCTGGAGTACATAACTCTATACTCCCATATAGAGAGAGTGTACAATCTATGAATTGTAAATTCCCTTTTTCCAGTTTTACAGTAAATCCTATAAATATTAGACCATCTATCAATACAGAAAACTAATATTTCATGTTGTCAATTTAATGGTCTAAATCAGGATTCTTCTTCTTTGGTATACTTTCACTCTAAAGATGCTAATCCAGGAGACAGGGCTGTAAACTAGTAAAATGAAATGATTCATTGCAAGCTGCTTTGTAGTGGAAGTGCAGAGATATTGGATGGACATGATAAATCTCTGTATGGAAATTCACATATGTTACATCTACCAGGACATGACATCTGGTAAAGCCACGCCTGATTATTTGTGTGTTTCAATGATAAACAGTAATGTATTTGCCTGTGTGTTGTCTTTTTATTTTTGTATCTTCAGTGGATGCCCTAGTGACTGTATCATGTCCTGATAAGTCTTGTGCGAGTTTGTCGTTACCTGTTACACTTAAATGAGGACGGACTCTAAAATGGACTGTAAACCCCCCATTGCTTTCTGTGCATGACCACTTCATGTTCTATAGAAACATCCCCTTAAAATGAATCTGTGCTAGGTTTTCAAGTTGGCGGGTACTCTGCAATATGCTCATTGTGGAAACCATTACATCAAAGTCCAGCCTTGTTTTACCTTAGGATCACCAACTTCATTCATTTCAACTTTTACATTTTTGTCTTAAAATAATGCTCAGCTTAATCTCATTTATGGCTTAAATTAATTGTGAGTCTGGTAGAACATTTTAGCCGTCTGTATTACATGTGTCACCGTTGATTATTTAAATGATTTATTGCACAGGTATTTGTGCAGAATGTAAATGTTCACACCAGGGCCATCTTTTCCATTGGGCACGATGGGCAGGTGCCCGGGGGCCCCACAGGCAAGGGGGCCCCATATGCAGGGCTCTTAATTATAATAAATAATCCTGCAAAAGAACAAACCTGCAAAAAAAAAACCTTCAAGGGTCACTGAGCAAGTACATCTATCTATCTCTATCTCTATATATCTATAGCTATATCTATATCTGTATCTCTATACATCTATATCTATATATATATATATATATATATCTATATATGTAGGGGCCCCAGTGCACTGCTTTGCCCGGGGGCCCATAATGTTGTTAAGATGGCCCTGGTTCACACCCACATCAAATGTACCTGGATAGTTTAAAAGCCACCCCATCGAAAGTATAAGGCAACTTCAACTAAAGGCACCATCTGAGTATCTATGAAAAAAAAACTTATTTTGCAGAAGAAAGAGAGTTTGTGACCATCCACTAACCATGCAATGTCACAGTAAATTAGCCCTCTCCACCCCATGAACCTCATTTAACTGTCTTATCCTGCAGAACAAAATCTTGCTTTTGGAATTTAGGCATAAGACACATGAATTCCCCCCGCCTGCACTAAGTAAAAAATGCCCCGATCTGCTCAGCTCCTGAAGCTAAAGTCGCTGGTGCAAAATATGCGCCATGATCCCCTTATTTTAACCCCCACACCTAATATCACACACTACACACTTAGGGCCTGATGCAGAGTAGGAAGTAAAATAGGCGTAAGTTATGTCCAAAGAATCCAGAAGTAAATATAGCGTATTTGCACCTATCTGCTGAGCCATATGCATCTTACAACCTGTGAAGGTTGACATCAGTAGTATATGCGCCCATTTAATGGCAGGCAGACATCGCAGACACTTATGTCCGACTTCCCCATATTTTTATCCATTTGTGCTCAACAAACGCGTTTCCAATTAGACATCAATAAAACGTAAAAATATCTCTAATACAGCAGAAGCTCTCCTTGCTAAAAAATAAATAAAACAATTAATACAATTTTTGCTTAATCGCACACACAAACGCATTATATATGCAATGTATAAAGCCCCAATCAGCTTTGGTGGTGCAATCATAAACAGCCAATCACCTGCCACTGTTCACCCACAAGTAAAAGGACTTTGTCAGGTGTGTATGCATCTTTTCCCTGTCGGCATCCATTCTTAGTTGCACATACATGTCCTTACTGTACTTGTCGTAAGCTAGAACACCCCTGTCTCACCCATCCCATCGCTCAAGACGCAGGTGACATACAAATCATAGTTGCCTACTCTCCCGGAATGTCCGGGAGACTCCCGAATTTTTAGGAGTTCTCCCGGACTCCCGAGATTGACAGGGGCGGAGCCTAACAGTGCCCCACGCGTGGCCACGCCCCCTCGACGGACCTCCTCCCGGAGAGCTGCCTGCAAAAGTAGGCAAGTATGATACAAATCTGTACTGGAATCTATACGTGCTCCAGCGATTTCACCCAAGATACACTGTGCAAACTGGCAGAGTACTCACGCTGCATTAGCTTCCTATTCTTTGCAAGTATCATTTATACTTTGCTCATAGATGTCTCAACTATGTTACCTGACTTTCTGGCGACTTATAATTTATTGTTTTGTTTGTTTTTTGCCTACCTTTCTCTTGCCTTTCCCCATTTTCTCTTGTCTCTATTCCTCACGTCTGCCCCATGCCTTGAACTAATCTGCGGTTTTGAAAAAAGGGGTGACAGTAAATAGGTAGAGCTGCAACCTGCATAGAATATAGAGGTCGTATCTGAACCACCAGAGCTCTCAGGCCCAGTAAGTGGTTGTTTACACTGATACCACTATTGCAATTACAATTTATCAGTCACTTCCCAGTGAGCAATACATTTATTTGTTCCTACGGTTTTGTGCATCCACTGTGCTTTGAAGTCTACAACGAATATTTACAGGGTGTCAGATGTAAAAGAAACTCAAAATACAGAAATATTTGAGAACTGTATGTATGGAAAACGTCTCTTTTTTCCTAATACATTTTAACACCACCTTTATCATTAGCTACAATTTCACACAACCCTCAACAATTTTTATGAGCATATTGTTTTTTATCTGTATGTATCTATTTGGGAGAGGAAAATATCAAGAATAATTTTATATTATTGTAACTATCATCTGAATCCCTTCTTCCCCAGTTTTCTAGTAAATCCTATAAATACTATAACACTTCTAATTTCTCAGGTAAACATCAAGGGGTATATTTACTAAACTGCCAGTTTGAAAAAAGTGGAGATGTTGCCTATAGCAACCAATCAGATTCTAGTTATCATTTACTTAGTACATTCTAAAAAATGACAGCTAGAATCTGATTGGTTGCTATGGACAACATCTCCACTTTTTCAAACCTGCAGTTTAGTAAATATATACCCGTCAGAATCTTTTCATGTTGCCTTTAAATTATCCAAATAAGGATTCTTCTTCTTTGGTATAACTTTACTCTAAATATGCTAATCCAGGAGCCAGGGCTGTAAACTGGTAAACCTAAATGATTTATTGCAAGCTGCTTTGTACTGGAAGTGCAGAGATATTGGATGGACATGATAAATCTCTGTATGGAAATTCACATATTTTACATCCACGAGATCAAGACATCTGGTAAAGCCACGCCTGATTATTTGTGTGTTAAAATGATAAATAGCAATGTATTTGCCTCTGTCTTTTGTTGTGCATTTATAAAGGCTGAAGGATGTATAACAAATATATGCACATTGGCAAATAAAGTGTCTCCATGTGTATGGATGCTATATGGTGCAAGAAAGTACACACAAGACAGATAAGCAGATACAACGATGTCCCTCATGAGCAGTATCCGCTACTGTGATTGGCTGCAAATGCATAAATGACCCCCACTGTATTGTAAGTTATATGTTTGCCATAGGGATAAAGGCATTTTTTTTATTAATGTTTAAATAAAAAAGTGAACTGACTGGCAGAGCTACAACTACTTTACTTGAACATCAAAATCTGTCACTTCAAAGGGACATTCTACCCACAATAGCATTGGCAAGTGTGCCCAAAAGGGCAGCATGACTTAACCATTGACAAACTATTGCACAAATTATAAACAAACAAAATAGGAGAATAACTACTGCCAGACATTATTGAACTGGTGCCCACAATTGGTCTTACAGGTGATTGGTACCCACATTCTTGTTTTAATATAGTTTCCTTAAAGAATATTTACATAATATATTTACTTTTTATATTATATATTAATTTGATTTTAGCCCAGTCAAGCTTACAATCTAGTTTTTGGTACCTAATACGGAGGGGACAAATTGACTTGAAGCTGACATTGGTTGGCTGCTGTTCTTCAAGCCAGATTCTCAAGCTCATTTCTTGCTGGTGAGTGTATTTAATACTGATTTATCTCCTTCTCTTCTACTGGGAAGGATGTAGCAGTTTGTATTGTATTTCTGTTTTTGATGATGAATAACACTCCTTGCTGCTTGCAGAGCTCCCAACGTTATAACTGTCCATATTGAAACACTTTGGAGAGACTACAAAAAGGATCCCCTTCCTCCCCACTAAAAATACCCCTGTATTGCCACCAGGGGCAGGCTGGACCAGGGGGCAGCAGGCACCTGGGCCGCTCAGTCTAGCGGCTGTTTGGGTCCCCCGCCGTGGATGCAATTTTTTTTTTTTATATTGTCATTGGACGCGGCCGCATCGCATGTCATGTGATGCGGCCGCCTGTGTGCCCCCCCGGCTGATACCTCCCAGCCCACGCCTGATTCCCACACGCACCAGTGGCAGGTGCACTTGGCCACCATACCTCTTAACAGTTCCAGCAGCTGAGACAGGGAAACAGTCCCCTAGACAATCCCCTAGTCGCCAAAATAGAAACTGCTGGAAGATCTGCACTCTTTCACCAATCAGTACAAATTTGATACCTAACCACATAATTCAGAAGCAGATGAGAATTGACATTGGAATAATGCTTAACCCTTTAGCTGCAAAGAACGAATGGGACTCACTTTCTACATGCAGCTCCAAGCTGCAAAGTGCAAGACCCACCCGCCCTGCTGTTAAGGGGTTATGAGACAATCTATCAATCACTGCCCACAATGAGGGGTGGTTTCTCTTGAAGTGTTGCAGCAGGAGATCGGGGTCATGGGTGCATACACGCCATGATGTGTCAATGTGTATGTAGCCTCTAATCAACAAGCAGTGGAAATACCAATGATCAGAGAAGGCTCTTTCAAATCCTCAATCTCCCTATCCATGGCTCAAAAAAAATTAGGGCAATCTTCTTTTGGAAGGGCAACGTCCCCCTTTTTAATAAGGGTTGGTTACGAAATCCCGACGGAAGACATACTGTGTTATTTTTGTGGTTTTCTAAGTCTCAGCATGCCCTAGCTGCCATGGTACTACTGTGATAGTACTACAAGCACCAGCATGTCCACACAGTGGCAGCCTGAGCTTGCTGGGACCTGTGGTGAACCAACTCAAATTAGTGTCTCACATTTAACACTTTTATTACTCCACACCCACTGACAAGGGGTGTGGGAATCCCACCCCGTGCTGACCATCCTGGGGCTGGTTGTCATTGTGACAGGTGGACCCCATGCTGCGGGTCCCCCTGCTATTGCCACCGTATTTTGGGAGGGAGGGGGTAGGGGGGCAGTATTAACTTGTATTACTATTTAAATTTTTATTTAACACTGTATAGACGTTGGAGCTGCAGGCAATGCTCATTTAATGTCAGTATTGTGTTTGTCGGCATTGTTACTGTCGACAATCACACTGTCGACATTTTGTCAGTGTAGGTCAAATGGAAAATCGGCATTTACCCTGTCTCAGCATTTACCCTGTCTCAGCATATTTATTTCGGCAGGCAAGTGTTGCTATTTCTTCCATCGGAAATTTGACCGTCAACAATTTAATAATGCCCTGCTGATCATTATTGAAATCTTTGACCTGGTTGCCCAACTTTCCTTAGTAAATAAGTGAAATATGTTGTATTTTCCATTATTGATCAAATTACTGTGTATTCTACTTTTGGGTTATATAGAAACCAATGGTGTTTTCTGAAAATGAAAAGACTTAATCATACCTACGGAGTAAAATGACAGTAGTCTGGTATTTAAGGCTGCTTGGTAAACAGCGTTCTTTGTTCTGTTTTACAGGTCCTGTTCAGATTTTCCTCTTTGAGGCTTGCCAAGAAAGAGGCTTAAGGACGCTGTACATATTATTGTGTCTGCAGCCGTATGGCTTTTTATCATTTGAGAGAATATGGATGACCCTAGTCCAATTACATTAAACATTGGTCAGATGAACCAGTTTACATGTAAAATCAAGGTGGCCGCTGATCTCCTAGTGGGTGCAATCATTGCGGGCTACATAGAGCTGATCAACAATGTGTGACCAAATTAGATATGGACCAGTTTATGTATAGACAGTTACTACATTTTCCATCTGCACCTGGAATTTATGATAAGCTAATATATTTACTAATGTTTTTCTTTTCAACTTTTAGGGGGGAAATCAATTGTCTGCGTTACTTTCGGCAGTAACTAACGCGGACTATTACCGTTAATAATAGTGTGCATTATTACTGTTAGCACTGTAATTTCAACCCTGAACTTTTGCTCGCAGCTCCCTGAGCTGCAAGCAGAAATCTGCGCTACGATTACCGTATTAACGGTAATAATGCATGCTATTATTGTATTAACGGTAATAGTGCGCAGACCGCGTTACTTTCGGCAGTAATGCGGCCAATTGAATAACCCCCTTAGACTTTTTGCAGACTTTCCCTTTGTAACAGTTCTGTAAAATGCTTCTATGTTCCACTTAAAAGTCTTAGTACAGCTTATTTCTCAGAAAATCCATTCCATGGAGAGTTCAGAACAGTTTTCTAAACCTGAAGAATGTCTAATATCTGAACAAGAAAAATATTCACAAATGTTTGGAGAGGCTCAGTATTATGAAGTAGAGAGGGATATTCTCTTTGAAATTCAGTTATAAACCCTTCTTTAAATGTAAATATTTTTTTCTTGAAGAAATCAAATGGTATGAATTATGAGTTTGGCATTAATGTGTAAAGCACTTGTTTTCTTTGTTCTGCTTTACTTCCACATCTATAAATACCTTTTTTCAGACTTTCCATATGATATTTACTTTTAAAGCTACTCATTGTAATCTTTATATTGGGAATTATAACAAATTAAGAGCTTCTGTTCCATTCTGAAAACTCTTTGACAATTGATGGATAAAGTTCAGCTAGGCCCTATATCAGTTTACAAGGAGCCAGTGACTTTACTGAGGTATTTAGTATTTAGTATTTAGTTATTATTATTATTATTATTATTGTTGCTGATTTGTAAAGTGCAACAGTGCTCCTCAGGGAAAACCGTTCTAATAGAGAGGTGGGTTTTCAAAG
The DNA here is from genome assembly GCF_038048845.1 of Mixophyes fleayi. Lineage (NCBI taxonomy): Eukaryota > Metazoa > Chordata > Amphibia > Anura > Limnodynastidae > Mixophyes > Mixophyes fleayi. Next base: position 383,816,963 of record NC_134402.1, on the reverse strand, counting down.
AGTGTTTAAAGATTTGAAGGCTGTCGGATAGTCTGATCAGGCATAGTAGGGAATTTCATAAGTGACAGAGGAGAAGCCTTCTAGGTGGCAATGAGAGGTGATTACCAGAAACAAGGCAAGATGCAGGTCACAGATAGAACTAAGAGAGCATGAGGGAGATGAGACCTGGGATGTATGAAGTGGTGGTGTTGTAGATGATGACGAGTAATATCAATGTGAATTTGTTCTGGAGGACACGGGTAGCCGATGTAAGGATTTAAACAGTGGTTCAGTGGAGGTGAGAAGGCGAGAGCGGAAGATCAGTCTTGCCTCAACATTTGGATTAAAGTTTGGCTAGATGGGTTAGTAGAATGCCAGGCAGGAGGAGGTTGCAGAATGGATAACAGTTTTGGTTGCATCTTGGATAAGAAAATGGTGTATTTGAGAAATATTTTGTCGACAGGACTGGGAGAGAGATTGTGTAGAACTGTCAAACCAAAAGCAGAGGCTGGAGAACTGTGAGAACATGTTTTTATTGTGTGGTATATATTGAAAACTGAAGATGGCTGCCAGGTATTTCCTGTCAGGCAGCACTTCCTGAATGGCAAGTGGATGGCAGTGATGTCAATTCCACCAAACACACATAGCATACATCTACATCCTCCGTTTTTTAGAACAAAGTTACAATCAACAGGTGTGTAGGTGCAAGACAGTGTGACAGGTGTTGGATAGGAGAACAGTGTGCAAGTGAAAATACACATGAACTGGTAATACCGAAAGTTACATAACAAAGTCCTGGAATTTAGTATTAGGCCTGGATATTCTACCAGATCTTGGGATGAAGAAAGGAGGTAGTGATGTGTCCTGTGTTGAACAGGGCACAGTATTGGTCAGGGGTATAGGACTGTCCTGCACTGCAATAGATGGTTTTTCGGAGGACCCCCTGTCCACAATTAAAGGTGTTCTGACACACTCAGGTGGTTTTCCGTGGGGTGGGTGTGCTGGCTCACACACCCCTATGAGGTTGCACTCATACAAAGTACTGTCGGATTGCACCATGTAACTGTTGGGCCTGTTTGAGGATCCTTGCACAGTCCCAACTCTGTTAAACCCAACTGAGCTCTGGATGCCCCAGGGACAATGGTCTCAGTTGATGAGAGGTTTTGTCATGATTGGCTTTGAGCCGTAACCTGGACTTCTCCAGAGCACTCTGCGCATTGGTCTTAATAGATGATGCAAATTTGGCTTTGGTGGTAGGATTAATAGTGCGAGTACATCTGGATAGAAGGCGTTGAGAAGGAGAAGGGAGCTCATCCCTTGGGGTATTTTTCAAATTAAGGAGCGCCATGAATACATCTGAACCATCTCTGTAGCACTTGTCTAACAGTACTGCCCTTTATGTTAGTTCATTAGATTGGGGATAGCGTGGACTGCTAGTGACATGTGAGAGGTCCCATTCATTGGTGAAGGACTGGAAATCACCACTCATGAATTGCATGGTGTTGTCAGTGAGCAGCTTGAGTGGTATGCCATGGGTAGAGAAGTGTCTTTTCATTTTGTTAATGACTGTGGCACTCGTCAGTTTAGGAAGATAGTCTATCTCCAACCAACTGGAATATGAGTCCACTAACACAAGGTGTTCTTTTCCCATCCAGACAATAAGATCTGCAGCAATGATGGACCAATGGAGGTCAGGTATCTCATGGAAAGTGAGCGGTTCTTTGGCATGATGGGGCCATAGAGCATTGCAGAGGGCACAAGCAGAAACTACCCGCTCAATGTCAGCAGCCATAGAGGGCCAATACAATGCATCCTTAGCCCATCGCAAAGTGGCCTTCTGCCCGGGGTGCCCTTGATGGGCCCGCTGGGCATAAAATCCTTGGAGAGCATATGGGATTATAAGCCGCTGACCATGCAAGAGGATGCCCTCTGAGATAGTTAACTCATCCTGGAAAACAAAGAATGACTTGAGGTCACAAGGCAAGACAGCCAACCATATAGGACGACATGTGACAACCGTTGTCAAATGTCATCCCTGAGTGTAACATCACGCAGCTCTTCCATGCGCCGGGAGGAGAGGACATCAAACTCCAAAACATCCATGTCATCGTTAGCATCAGGGACACCTGAGTCTGGAAGGTGAGCACGTGTTAAAGCATCAGCTACGTGGAGGTCCTTTCCCCGCTTGTACACCACATTGAGATGGTACCTTTGGAGCTTGAGCATAAACCATTGGATACGTGCTGAAGCAGTGTGCATAGGTTTGCGTAGAGTAGTGATCAGTGGTTGGTGATCTGTTTCAACCACCTGGGCGTCCATAGATGAACTTATGGAACTTTTGACAGGCAAAGACAAGGGCAAGCAGTTCCTTTTCAATCTGAGCATATCATGACTCATATCTCTAAGGGCTCTGGATGCAAAACTGATGGGTTTGTTGTGCTGCAAACCGACAGCACCAAGAACATGCTGGGAAGCATCAGCAGAGATGACCACAGGAACATGTACATCATAGAACTGGAGCACTGGCCTAGACATGATAATAGCCTTGAGGAGAGCAATAGGAGAGCAATAGCATCAGCATGACAGTCCAACCAACACCATTCAACGTCACTGTGCAAAAGCTGGCTGAGCGGAGCTGTGACGTCTCTGTAGTGATAAATTCAAAATGCTGGGCGCTCATTGACTTCTACAATGATACACTAGAAATGGTAATGTGATCAATACCCAGTGGGTGGAGGTATATAATGTGGTAATAATTAATAATCATTATTACCATATTATATACCTCCACCCACTGGGTATTGATCACATTACCATTTCTAGCGTATCATTGTAGAAGTCAATGAGCGCCCAGCATTTTTAATTTATTTGCATCTTTTAAGGGAGGGATACCCTTAGCTGGTGCAGCTCTTGCATCAATTTAGGTAGAGAGCGCGATTCCTATCTATTTCTACATCTCTGTAGTGAGGCAGAAATTTTGAAAGGCTTCAAACTCAATTGCTTCAAGCTCGGCTTGTCTATGGGGTTGGGCATTTGCTGGATGGCCCGTATCTTGACTCGATCCGGCTTGACACCCTCTGAGGTTAAAAGGTGGCCAATATATGGAACCTCAGTAATTCTGAAACAACACTTGTCAGGGTTTAGTTGATTTCACAAATTCTGTGGAGGACTTTGCGGAGGCGCATTTATTTTTCCTCCATGGTGCGACCCCACATGGGGATGTTATCAATGATGATTTCACAAGGGTATATCCCTTAAAGAGGTGTTCCATGCTGTGTTGGAACATTTCACTGCCAGTACAAATTCCATAGGGCATTCAGAGGAATGCATGTCTGCCCAGAGGTGTCATGAATGTAGTGAGAAAGGATGAATTCTTGTCCAATATGAACTGCTAGAACCCGCACTTGGCATCCAGAGTGGTGAATATCTTTGCATTTGGCATGTCGGCAATGACTTACTCCATGGTAATGCGGTCCCAACACAATTCTGTCCCTGATAAGCTCACCTGATAGATCACCATATTCAGAAAATATACAATGCATTTAACAGAAGAAAGCAAGGGGTGGTCTATATGGTACACACAGTTTTCTGCTTTAAAATTATAGAAGCCCTAACACTGTAACATCTAGAAATTACATTTGTAAACCATATCATAGTGGCATAAAATAATTAGACCTTGTCAATTCATTAAGCCATATTTCCATTGCACCACTACTTATCCTAAATTATAGCAACATTTAAACTTACTCAACTCAATTAACATGCTTTGCTGCAAGGAGACAGGAGATGTTCCTGGAGAACAGTTCATCTGTAACTGTAGGAAATTGGCACCACTGTTAGAAATGACAGCAGACTCCTGATTGGATGGGCACAGCACTCACCCTATCAGTAGCCAGTTCTCATTTCTAGCAGTGTGTCAGAATATTTAACCAGCAGCTCTCAATTTCTGATTCAATTTAGTGTGGATATAATTGCATGGCAAAAATTATATGAACCCTCTAAAGGACACTGACCTGTGTAATAGACTGGTCAATATAAGTGATAGTGAATTCCCCCCAAACATGGAAAACCCCTTCAAGAAGCTAATAATGTCCAAAAATGGCTGCTTCCAATCGGGATATATCGTTGAACCAACATATCATTTGGTCAATTTAACCTAAAATTAACACTAGGGTTTGTTTCCTTACATAGTACCACACAAGAGCCATAACTATTCAGTTATAATATTTGAATATAAAAGTAGACATTTGTTTAAAAAAAAAAACTGTTTACTTAGTGAATATTAATACAAAGCGGCGACTGAAATATTTGTCACTTTAACCTGGTCAAAAACAATGAGAGCAATTAACTTGGGTGCTACCTTAAATAATAATAGTAATAAGTTACTTTGAACATAAAACTGCTTTGAATTATTACAACATTGCACGGAACACTTGTATGACCTTGTCAGCGAATGAGACCAAAACTGCAATATGTTATCAAGTCATCAAATACAGTATATAGTGAGAACATTTCCCATGTGCAAGTGTCCGACGTGCTGCGTACACTTCACAAACCAATATTCTTTCACTATGCATTGATCAGATCCAAAGATGCTTTCTTGGTGGAATATTACTATTACCAATATTATTGCTTCTTATTGTAGATCAGTAAGTACAGTGACTGATTGTGTCACCCATGTCTGCAATAGCCACAGTCTACCTCATTATCTGTTAGATCCATAGTTCTCAAACATAGAACATGGATTTATCCACTCTTTGTTAAAAGAGAAAACAAAATGAAAAGGTTTCTGTCTAATTCACTGTTTTGGCAGAGCTTATTCCCTAATTGCAAGATACCAAAGACATCAGACCTCTCCTATACAAGCCAAAACACTGCTACTAAACTACTGAATGCTATTACACTGCTACTACGTTGTCTACTACAAATAACAATAATAATAAAAATAAAATAATAATAATAATAATAATTGCACTGTGATGCTAAAATAAGTAGTTTTGTTGTGTAAAAATTGTTCATGAATGGTTTGAGGAACATGATCTGGAGTTTATACCAATATTTCACCTAGACTATCACCATACACAGACAAGATTTGTCCATGAATAGTCTTTGGCCCATTCCTTTCTTCCTGGAGGAACTTAATGACACATTGATGTGTCCAATCCTCAATTATCTGTGTGTAAGCTTCACAAGCTGTGAATGGAAGTGTGGAAATGGAAAACTATCAAAAGTCTTGTGCATAATAAACCATGCAGTTCCAATATTACTAATGTAATGTGAACACGTTGCGCCGCAGTGCAGATAAAAATCGGCTGATCCCAGTGTATCCTCTAGTAAGGAAAGGTAGGTTCAGGTGATTGCTGATATTCACAATTTGGTTGACAGTTGCAGCTCCATCTGATGCTTAACCTGCTGCATAGGATGTTGGAAGCTCCCTCCCAGACAATATAATAGACACAAGACAGAAAGGCAAAGCAAGCTTTGAGGTGAAGCGTTTCTCTGTACATATGTTAAAGGTTTCACGTTCCCTGTAGTTGATGGAGACACACCAAATTAGATTTAACCCCATTCTCACTTTTAGCAGAGCCTCGGGACTCTTATTTAACACATGGATCGCCCACCCCTCACATTGTGCACACCTTGAGATTGGATACCTGAGGTCTACATATAAACACCTGAGAAAAATACAATAAAAACATCACAGGACTAAATCTGCAAAGGGGCGGTTTATTTTACGATTTTCAAATCATCACACATTGGGTGCAGTTTTCAGGTCAAACCCACAGGATTTGTCAACTTGATAATTTTATCCTGAAAATTCAAACAACATCCGATGCCTGGCGGTTCGAAAACTGTCTGTGGTATGTGCACTAAGTGTAAATCGAAGCGATAGTAAAACTTATTAAATAGTTCATAAAAATCCCAGCACTCTGTTAGTCTAACTACTCTGACAAGATGGTGCAAAAGCACCAAAGACTACCCAGAATTCTGCAATACCACAGGGACAAACACAGGTAGAATGCACACATGAATATGAAACAGAAAGCTGACATCTGAGCTTCTTTATTGTCCCCCAAGGAGAGAAAAGAACATAGTGTAAAGTTTAATGGACCACACTACTCCCTTTGTCATACACTCATCATTTAAAGGCACAAAACATGAGGACATAGGACACAGAATGCCATCAATTAGTCGGCCATTCCGTATAATCCAATTACATATGATCAGATAACCTTCTAGCTAGAGCGCTAAACTGACACTTCTCCCTTTACAATAATGCCCTGCTCACTTGCTAACTAAACAGATTTAGAAGAATTGAGAATTACAAAGTCGGGACAATGTGTATGGAGGGTGTGGCGGAACTACCACTGGTGCAGCAGGTGGGGTGCATCGGGGTCCATGGAGATAATGGGGCTCTCTGCACGGGGTACTAGTGAGCTGTGAGCCCCGTTCCCTCCTCCCCGCTTCCCTGCACCGGTGTCCGCAGCTCACTAGTTCCGCTTCTGCATGGAGGGATTTTATCAACCCAACTGTCAGTTTGTAGAAACTCACCTGAGCGGTTCAGAGGTTTTCCTGTGCTAGACCCTTCCAGCCACAAGGGCACACTCAACTAGGGGAGCTCAGGTAAGTATGATTTTATATTTTATTTTATTTTATCTAATTAAACTCCTCCAAAATTAAATTTTTACTTTTCTTTGTGGGTTTACTATACAAAACACCAAATCTGGAAACCTTTTAAAGCAATTTTAAAAGAGCATAATGATAAAAGGTTGCGTATTGTTTTTTTAAATAGCCGACTATACTAATAGAATGAAAATGGGTAGTTTTGGCATGCTCCTCTACTCTCTTAACTACAGTGTTACAGTTCCACTGGAAATTAATGCAAATGGACAGCCAAATAATGTATCTGTGTGAATGAATAATGCCCATGTGCATGACTGTAAATAAGAAGAAACATGTATTATTTTTCCCCTTTAAATGAAACCAGTAGTAAAGACATCCTTAAACTTTTATATTGGAAATATCACATTTAAGTACATCCTTCAGGACACATTTGATTTCATGAAATATATAAATATAAGTGGTCTGCTTGAAATATTTATTTTCTTTAAGCTCAGTAGGGGTCTGTCACACAGCAGAAGTGATACAAAGCATGCTCAGTCACGGGATGCAGTTGTATTAAATCATGAAAAAAAACAAGATGCTACGTCTGTTGCAATTAGTTGCTATGAGCTGATTCTGTGTGTTTTAGCTCAACCTTCAAAGTCTTGAGATAGACAAATACTGAATGTCCTCATCTTTCCTCATCTCATGCGCTGGTTCTGCTTTAAACAAATCTATGTTAGACTAATCTAAACGTTCTGTGCAGAGACTGCGGCTGTTTCTTTTTTTTTGGCGGGGGGCAGAATCAGTAATATGCTTCAAATAAAGCAGCTCTATTGTCCCTGATTGTAAAGTGTAAAAATGAAATGTTCTCTACCACAAATATACACACGGACTTGAGTGTGTTTTTGTTTGAAAGGTCTGTTAACATGCGCTCATCGCACCGCAGCTCAGAGGTTAGATGAAGTTTTTTTTACCTCCTAAACATTTGTTTTATATTTGATGAAAATATATGTTTAGAAGAAGGGCTTGGTGTTGGATTTTGAAAATAAATATACATAAACATTACAATTATAATTATTCTCACTGAAACAACTATTTGTTTGGTATGTTTTCTGTTTTGTTTTTTTTTATTTATGGTTGCATTTGCAATGAAATGCCTTTAGTAGATTTGGCAGTTGATTGAGGAAAATACGGTGGGGATTTGCTGTAATTTGCAGTTGCTGTAGAACAGGGTGGTTAATAATAGTAATTATTTACAAATTAATTATTGTACAATTTAAGAGAAACGTCCAACTGTTTGTTTTATTACAAAAAACATTGGCCCATGTCTGAGATCCATGCAGCAAGATGAGATCTCCTGCCCCCAGAACCGGTTAGAGCCACAAACATAATCGAGTTAATTCCTGACTGGGAACCCTCTGCCGGCTGCCTAAAGGCAAGAGAATCAGCGCTCCAGCACATTCTAGCAATTTCTAGAAGAAAGCTCCCACATGCGGCTGTTACTGGTCCCAAATCATATAAGTGGCCTCAATAACCAGGAAAGTTACTAGGTTTTTGGTGCACACAGGAAGACATATTGGCTTACAATATTGTAAAACCAAAGAAGCAGTGATCCACGCTGCATACAAGAACTCACTCTTCCGTTAATAAACCAAGAAAACTCCCCTCTCTCACTCATCAACTAAAGCTTGTCCACCATGATGTTGAGGGAGAATATAGTCCGACATGGATTAGGATATCCATTTTCAAGTTGCACCAGAGCAGCAATCTCCTCAAACCATATCTAGTTGACCGAGCTAAAGGAAGAACCACATCTACAGAGAGACTCCCCAAGAAGGACTGGGTCAGAGACCATACTGTGATACTGTGATAGAGCAAGAAATTGTCTCTCTTTCCAGCCTTTCAATTGTTTTGGAAAAGTCACAACACCAAAGACCTGGACTGAGAGATGGGTGATCGAAATTTGAATATATAGTTAAAAACTTTTACAATTGTTATATGTTACAAAGTACCAACTCAGTTACTTGTAGGAATGTGTTAAACGTAAGCTTATATTGTGTAAACCAGTGCTCCGCAACCGGTGTGCTGCGGCCAGGGCTGCCATCAGAAATTGTGGAGCCCACCCCCCTCCTCCTCAACCGTTTCCGCAATTGTCTCCACCCGAAAAAACCACATGCCCCCCAGACGTCTGTACATGCCCCTCGGATCGTTACCATTCTCTAAACACTCTATGATTATAAATTGTTGCCAATACCTTCCCCAGCACATATTAGGAATGAACATACTAAGGACATTCTGATGGCCTTATTTGAATAACCAGTACCATCATTTTAGTGGTGTGATTATGTCTCTTTTAACTAATACAGATTCCTAATTATGGAACATAATGGAATATATGTTAGTCTTTATTAGGAGGTGTTTGATCAAATGCCATCCCAGAGGCTCATATTTATTTTTCAAAGGGTTGTTACTAAGAATAAGTATTCACATTAATAATAAAACCTATTTCCCTCCAAATTGCCCCAACATTAAATAATAATTATTCACATTTAATAAAGAGTCCTCTTTCTCCCCAAACTTTGCCCCACGTTCAACTAATAGCCAACAAACCACCCTGGCACTAATAAAATAATACCATCATGCCACCTTCAATTAATAGTCACTACCATGACCCCACTATTAAATGAATTAGTTTCCACTATCAAATAAATTGTCCCCACCAATAAATCAATATTTCCCACCAACTAATAAATGATTACCATCCACCCTCACCATTAAATTAACACCCACCCTCCACCCCCATTACAGGAAAAGCCCTGACTGCCTTTCCTGCACACCTGGGACTGCACATGTCATGTGGTGGGCGTCCAGTGTGTGTTAGTCTGTCAGTGCAGGAGAAGGGGGTTGTGAGGGACGTTTAGTGTAGAGAAGGCAGAACGGATCTGGAGATCAACAGCAGTAAAGTAGCTGGTCCCATGGGAGAGAACAGCCTCTTGATCTGTCCCAGCCAGAGGGGGATTCCCCCCTAAGTGCGTGCCTTGTTTTATACATTGGGATAGATAGCCCAATCTACTCTTTACTTTTAAACATAGTGTACAACTAGATATATCACAATGATACACTGAGTTTAAATTTTAGGCAACTTTTAATGTATTTTTCTCAAAACTATACAGCTAATGTTACCAGTTTAATGTCAGTTCTTATGCTATAATTCTCTGTCCTCCATCAGCTTCTAACCCAAAACCTGATTCCACAACCTGCCATTTCCCTCACCCCTATCCTAAGACATTCCTTCTCTTCTAGTTTGCCACTTTACATCTCCCCCTTCTTACACCTTCTCTTTCCTCCTCAATCTCTGCCCTCCTCTTCACCCCCTACCACTCTTTTGCTAGATCCCATAGCAACCTGAGGCTCCTAATCTACCTAGTTATCCTGGCTGAGCCATAAGATATTGTTGTATAAAACCCCTATTGAAGACTGATACCAATCAGTTTCCTTTGCCCTCCTCCCCACATGGACACTTGGCCCCTAGCTGGCTCTCCAGTGTGACTTGCACATTACCTGTCTAATTGCAACAGCTTCTCAACCATTGACTGGTTCACCAGATGTGTTTTCTCCTCTCCCTTTTTTTAGTTCACTAATCCAATCAATCCAATGCCCCCTACCATTGTCGGTCGGTGCCTACCTTACTTCACTCACGTCTCTTTAAGGAGTGAAAATACTATGCGGCCCTACCTGAAGGGGACTTTTATAGTATATATGGCTTTCTAGGTTCTAACATATAGAGCTCTATTTACTAAAGCAAAGTAATGGGCAAAGATTTCAGTACCATATTAAGTGGAGGTACGAGCAGAAGCACCTTGTGTGAGGCACTTCATGCTTAATTGAATTCCCTCCAAAGACTTTATTCCTATGTGAAGAATCAATGAGCCACTTTTACATGATTGCTAATCTTTCAATTTGAAATTCAGCGTAAAGAAAATCAATGTGACACCAAAGATGTCTCCAGTAACTGTATGGGATGCATGAAATGTGGTCCTTAGTCTCCTCATTAGCATAGCATCCAAGGACAAAAAGATTATATTGGGCAAAATCAGTAAACTAGCTAAGAAAATTCGGGACAGTCAGCGAAAAAACAGTTTAAGTCTATTAATAAGTAAGTATATTAAGTCTATTAACAAGAACACAGGTCAAGAACAATCTGAAGTGGCTCCAAAAAATTTTTTATGTAAAGGTAGACAAGGCTGCTCAGATCCTCGCCATCAGATTACAGGCAAAAATATCAAACTGACCTTGGACCCTTAAGCTATTAAAAATGAATTCCAAAGTGTTACAATGATCTTAACGTTATAGTACCTATCAATAAATAGCAAAACAATTAAAAGCTGAAATATCAAAGGTGGAGATTTTTCTAAAAATTATTCAGAAATTATGGATTGCTCTAGGAACTGATGAGTTTTTAAACATTGCTAAAATTTTGACATCATACATTCATACCTTATTTATCACAATATTGCAAAAGGGGAAATTCTCTCAATCAGTACTATCAGGGAGAATAGTAATTACACTCAAAGAGGACGAAGCCCTATCTCTATACTAAATAATGGCATTAAGCTTTACACAAATATAATGGCGAGCAGTCTCAACATGTTCTTACCAGCACTCATTTACTCATTAATTCATGACCAAGTGGGGTTTATACTGGTCCACCAGGTAAGGGATAAATTGAGTTGAGCCATGGATCTGATCCACATCATAACTTCCAGGAGAACTCCAGTTGTAGTATTCTCACTTGATGCTGAAAAGGCATTTAACCACATCTCTTGGCATTTGATGCTCCAAATATTTAGACACTGGCTTACATGGAGATTATATCAAGGGATATAGGCCTTTTATCCGAACCTATCAGCTTGAGTCATGGTGAACGTTTCACTATCTGACATCTCTGACATGTGAACCAAGGGGAAATGCCCACTTTCATTCCTTATATTTGATCTGATAATTGAGCTGCCGTCAACAATCACTATCAGTCAGCACTTACACCTGCCCTATAGCTGGTGCAAATGATATGGGTAAAATCAAGCTCACTTATGAGGAACAAAGAACTTACTCTTCATGGCCTACATTAGTTTGACCCTTCCCTCTCCTGTTCCGCTTTTCAAGTGTCATAGTGTCATTGTTTCTGAGCATACACAGAGCTATTTCATACAACACAAATGGCTATATGTCCGAACATGAATCAGGCCCACAATCAGCAAGCCTAGGCTTGGAAACACGGACCTCTCTTTGGTTCTAACCCAAGGCAGACAGAGCCCTGGAAGTTCACTCCATTAGTGTACGTTTTCTATGAAAATCTAGGATAAATGTAGGACAAAATATTTTGTTTCAGCTTCATCATCTCCTTTAGAACCACTGTGAAATAACCAAGGATTCCTCCAAGGTACTGACATTAAAAGCTTCCAAAACTTCCTCCTCTACTACTCAAAATACTGAAAGACTCTCTAGAAAACTAATCTCCCATATCCTCAGCAGCCAAATGCTGAATTGCTAAGCTCTGGAAACAAACTGAAAGTTCATTCATGACTCAATAATCTGAAATTTGACATCCACAGCAATGGCAAATTTGTACGTGTTTGAACTATGTGACTCATTGCTGAAAGACATGTCTACTCTTTCCATTTTCCTTCATACAAGAATGTATCATAAATAGGTAAAATCTTAGTAGAGACCCCCTTAATGGTATCCTCCCATTCTCGGTTACAGGACTTTTTTCGGGCTGCGTCCACTTTGTGGAACTTCCTCCCTTGCACAGTAAAACTTTCCTTTAGTCTTCAAACCTTCAAGCATTCTCTGAAAACCCACCTCTTCAGGCAAACTTATAATATTCCTTAACCACCATCTTAATCTCCCTAGGTTATCCTATTACCACCCTCTACACAGCTAACACAAGACAACAACCATCTGACCAACATTGCTACACACACAGCCCACTCAATAATTTTACCTTTGCATTCTAGCTGGTCCATTGTGCAATATGATGTAGCACATGCCCTTGTGTTTCAAACTCCTGTTGTCCTATAGATTGTAAGCTTGTGAGCAGGGTTCTCTTACCTCTCTGTCTGTATGTATTACTCAGTATTGTTTTATTAATGTTTGTTTCCAATTGTAAAGCGCTACGTAATTTGCTGGTGCTATATAAATGATGATGATGATGATGATGAATGGCAGGGCTCTAAACAGCTGGCTATGGGACCCCACTCATCCCATTTTTCCTGTCCCCTCATTTCCTCTACACCCCCTCCCTTACCTGTATTATTATTATTATTAGTAGTAGTAGTAGTAGTAGTAGTAGTAATAATAGTATTAGTAGTAGTAGTAGTAGTAGTAGTTTCAGAAGTAGTTGTATTTTCAATTCCATTTTATATAATCTAAAAACAAATGGAAAATATATGTTTTGTTAAATGTACCCTATTGAATACTGGATAATTTGAATAAATATAAAAGTTATAAAAACAAAAGACATACACAGTGTTGTGCAAAAATGCAATAGATCCTTGTGTCAAGACAGAATTTGTTCCTCTAGCAGCTGTTAAAGGCTGTTAAAGTGCTGGCTTATTCATTAAAAAAATTACTTTGTACTCATTAATGTCACACTCAGGCATATCAATCATACACTGTGTACATCGTCAAGGACATCTGAATAAATGAAACACAAGAGTATGTCCTCTAAAAAATGAACTCTATACAGAAAAGATGATCCACCCCAGGTAGAAGTCTGCTGAGGGTCCTTCCAAAGTGACTCCTTCCCTTACCTTACAAGCAGTGCTCAAACAGAAGCAGATTCCACAGTTTAAGCTTTCCCAGAGCAGCCCTAGGTTTTAGTACTGGAAATATTTCACTTGGAATGATTACTTTTCTATACTCTAGAATCATACTTATGGTGTACTTAAATTAGCACAATTAGTGGGAAATGGTCATTTTAATGGTTGTGCTGCTTCTGTCACTTTAAATTAAACACATGCTGATCATAAAGGGTAAAGCAAACATTGTGTTATATAGTAATCTCCTTGAATTTGTTTATAGCCGTGATGTGCTTATAGGTGTGCTTCTCTCACATACCAACTACCTGCTACTCGCTGCTAAGTAACACTGGTAGCTGCTATACACTAAGGCAGTGCTTCCCAAACCCGGCCCACAAGGACCCCTAACAGTACGTGTTTTCCAGGTGACCAGTAAAATAATTATACCACCTGTGGCTCTTTCAAAATGTGTCAGTCAGTAATGAATACACCTGTGCTCCAGCAGAGAGATATGGAAAACCTGGACTGTTAGGGGCACCTGAGGAATGGGTTTTAGAAATACTGCCCTAAGGAGATACAGGAATGGGGTTATACTTGCACCTCACTCATGCACTTAGACAAACTAAAAGTAATGATTTATTTCAATAATAGGTGAATAGCAGCAGTATGTTATAATTATCATTTATAGGGGTCTATTTACTAAGCTGTTATAGAGAAAACAGCTGTTTGTCTTAACCTGTTTAATGCTGGTCCCTGCAGTCATCATAGACTTGGTCACTGTGACCCAGGGATCTATTTACCATTGATGGGCAGTGGGCGACAGTAACATTAATTTTGTTTTGCTGCGTACCGCAGAGAGAATTTCATTAAATAGGTAAGCTAACGCCATCTCAAGATGGCATTTGTTTTTTAATGCTGGTGGGGAAAAGCAAAGCTTTTCACCGCTTGCTAAATGGGGTCACAAAGCAGGCCCCTATAAGTCTATGAGGACTTCAGTGACCAGCATTATACAGGTTATGGTAGGAGAAATCTCTGATTTCTTCTGCTTTAACACCTTGATATTAAAAGAACTGCGATGGCCATTCTCACAGCTGTTTTCTGCAGATTTTTGGTTTGTCACAGCTAAGCGAATAGAACCCCAGCCTTTAAAAAGATTGTGTGCGCTTACCTTTCCAATGGAGATCCATTGTTGATCCATAGCCGGGTCCGGTCACTATGCACGTACGAGACCTTTGACAAGCGCAATAGACACACAGAGCTCAGATCCTCCATTCGCCGGCCACGATAGGCTGCCAGTGACGGAGTTTCTTGTAAGTTTGGGAGGGGGATTTAGCCAGCCCAGTGGCGGATCCAGGGGGGGGCGATCGGGGCGATCGCCCCCCCTAGCAGGGGCTTGCTGCCGGCGGCTGCACACTGTGCAGGTCCGTTCAGCAGTGACAGTGTGCTGCCCGGCTGCTCTGATTGTGTTTCTGCCGAGCGGACCTGCACATACTGTGCAGCCGCCGGCAGCCTTAGAAATTAGAAAGGGGGCGGGGCCTAAATCGCCCCCCCCTAAAATCGCCCGGGGTAGGACAAATGTCTGGGTCCGCCCCTGAGCCAGCCCTGGCATGATATACAAGTGGCAGCACATTTTGTATTTGTATTTTGGTGATATATCTTACTAGTAAAGTAAGCATAATACTAATTGATACCTTGACAGACACACAAAAGAATGATGCTGACATTATTCTGTTTTTCTCCTAGCAAAACAGTAAAACCAAATATTAAAACCAAATATGAAAATGTTTATAAAAAATGTACAAATACCAGCGCATGCCTGTAACCTCTAAACAATAATGCTGGAAATATATACCAACACCTGCCTCTTATTAATTAAGTATTAAAAATAACACAAATACATTCAAAACAAAATTTACATATATGAAAAACACACCAGTCTATCTTTCAAAAAAATCTTATGAATTAAATACTAAGAATAATCCATGATAACAATCATTGTTAAACACTCATTAAAATTAATGGCGAATCACTAATATTCCCCAAGTTTCTTTTCTGTGTACACTGATTGAATAGTACAAATCAGCTGCTATTGTTTCTCTCTCGATATCTCTCTATATCAGGGAAGACAAATAATTTATAAATCAAGTCTGATCTAAAACAACCATCACCCTTGTAATTAATTTGATGTTTACTGCAATCAAAATTCACAAAATGTGTACAGTCAGTCCAAAGTAAACCACAATATATGACAAAAAATGTTATTAAAAAGATAGATTGTAGTATATCATTTAAAGTCAGTTCATTAGTTGACCATTAATAATAGTGCTTTGAATATAATTAAGATAACGCACTAAAGATCTCCAAACAACACACAAGTTGTGCATTGTTGTCATATGGTACAAAGATAGCTTAGTACAATG
Organism: Mixophyes fleayi; assembly: GCF_038048845.1. NCBI lineage: Eukaryota > Metazoa > Chordata > Amphibia > Anura > Limnodynastidae > Mixophyes > Mixophyes fleayi. The sequence goes on along the minus strand of NC_134402.1, from coordinate 383,801,158 downwards.
TTGCACAAATGAATTCCACAATTAGCTGTAGGTGGAAGAAGTATGAGGATGAAACATTGCAGCTCTATATATGGACTCACACAAATTAGTGTGATTGGCCATGGAGAGAAAAGATGTTATTGTTTAGATGCTGAATTGATAAGGATCCTCGGTGAATCCAGATTAGGGATTACAGCGTTAAATAGGTTGACCGTAAAATTAGCAATACCGAGACAACGGCATGGGATTGTAACTGGATCATGATCTCTGCAACAGGCAGCTCCCTTGATGAAAATATTTGTTCTTCTATATACCGCTCCCATTATAATTATCAAAATGTGTGTAATGTAGAGTAAATATTAGAATTGAGATTCTCATCTCAGATAGCGGAACATCCACCTGCATTACAATATTTATCCAAGTGTGTCAAAAATTATTGGATCAAGGAATAATTAGAGGAATGACAGGAAGAAAAACAGTGTTAAACAAAAATAGCAAGTAATTGTTTTCAGATGTTGTTTCATGTTGGTGATGCATAAAGTTATATAATAGGATGTAACCTTAGCTTTGCATTATTCTCTCTTTTACCCCTGACACAAGCAGATTGTGCAGTAACTTTCATGAACAGTGCTTTTTATTAGTGTTTGAACTAGTTTAGGAGCAGAACAAAAGAAGCGGTATTTAATAACATTGAGCAAATAGCACACATGTTCATTAACTTGGGGATATTGCTAGGCTCCAACACAAGAGTCTTGGCTCATCTTTAGGTATGTCTGGCTAGGGTCAAAGCACTTTTTGTGTTCATTGTTCAAAACCAGTTAGAGGTGCATAAGATGAAGTAGTCAGGGCTAGAACAGGATCCCACAAATCAGAGTTTAACAATGTTAACAGCACAGCAGACTATAACAGCTCAACCAACTAATGCATGCCCATGTGTAAATAGGTATAAAATGGCAGGGATTACACTGAGAGTCAAGCATCGAATCTAAAAGTCAATATTTGTTGATAGCTCGAATTTTCCTGGGAGAGTCCCTATTTCCAAATTTAATTTAGACCACCAGAAAAGGGTTGTAGTTTTCATCTGAACTGAAATGTTTCAGGCTGTTCAGGTCATGGTTTGGTTTGTTCGGGGACATGGCCTAAATTGTCCTGATTTTTCAATCCAGAATTGTGACACTGCCCCATTGGGGCTTACAGTCTAAATTCCCTAAAACACACACACACACACACACACACACGTCAATTTGTTAGCAGCCAATTAACCTACCAGTATGTTTTTGGAGTGTGGGAGGAAACCGGAGCACCCGGAGGAAACCTATATGAAACAATTGTCACATATTCAACTTGTTAACATTAATTTGCTTGAAAATATTATGATGTTTAATAGATCATCTAATTTACCCCCTTCACTGCTAGGAGCAAGAGGGGCTCGCCCTGCAGACATACCCCATGACTGCATTCTTAGCAGAGCACATAGATCCATGGAGAAAGGAAATGCTCACCAATCACTTATCAGCAGACTGCTATTTCCTTCCTCCATCACTGGTTGAATGGTGTGGGGTCAGTGATATCACCATGATGATGTCACAGAGTTCTGCCCTGTCCCCAGCACAAGGGAGAAAATAGGGACCTCAGGGATAGGGGCTAGCTCTAGAAAGTCCCACTCTCTCCCATCAGCCCTCCTTTCAATGCAGTTAGTTTGACAGTATTATTTCAATGTGGTAGATATCTTCAGAGGATCAAAGAAATCAGTGGGGGCAACAACATACCTATAATAAAGCAGTGCTAATGGGATATATTTTGATTAAGAATTGACACCACATTTTCTTCACCACCTAGCTTATTAATTAAGCATTCAGGAAGCAGGTTGTGCCCTTAGAAGTAGCACCAATTTATTTGAATTAATATCATGACCTCCCACACTCAGTTATACATGTGCTTATCTCATCCCTGCAAGTATGTAAGCTGATTTTATACAGTAATTCAGCAACATTGTTGCAAGTCTATTTACACTGCATTTAACTATAAACTCTACTGATTATTATAGCTATAGATTTGCATACCCTTCAATAGTCACCATTTTGGAGTGATAGTGCTGAATTTCATGGTCAAAAAGATGCAGTTTCACTGTCATCATCACTTACATTGTGTGTTCAGTGTACTGCCAATCCAAGACAGCATAGTATTAAAAACTCAAATTCATACAGGTGATACTGGTTATTCATTTTTGCCCACTCGCTAGTGGCTAACACACCTACTGATCGCTCTGAGAATTGTCCTGTAATTGTTCTGTGACAATTCATAATTAGCATTGCTTTTTAAGTTAATTATATAATACAAGTTAACCCGTGCATGATACTCATGCATTCTAGTCAAATCAAGCTACTTAAGGTGTTAAAAAGGTTCTTGTCATGCATTTGGGCCTAGCCCAGGCCTCCTCAGGGGAAGAGCGTTACTTCCCGACGCAAGCGCCCTTTTTTAACGTGGTTTTGTCCACATGTCACCACCTCATCATTTTTCTCCATCACCTCATCCTTCATCTTCATCGCCACATCCTTCATCAAGCTACTTAAGGTGTTAAAAACTCCCCACTGTCACCCCCAGCAACCACCAACCACTCCCAACTGTCACTTCTCCTTCAAGAAATATATAGGTGAGTGTATAACTCTGCCCAGCAGGTGGCGCTGCAGCTTGTTTGTTTTTTTTTTTTCACACACGCCACTAGGCATTTATATAGTAGATTGGTCATTAATTATTGGTTTCAGCACCTTTTTTATTACATCCTTTTGTTTGTTCTATTAATAAAAATGAATACTGTTATTGTGTGCAGTCATAACAGAAATCCATGTAGCCATGACCAGGTAAATGAGGAGAAAAATTGTCATGTTGAAATGAGCCACACAAATTCCATTGAACAAATGCTTAGTTATGCATTGGAAGTGTTACTGAAGGAAAAGCTCCTTCTTCTTTCTTAGCAGTAGTGGCACCTGTAAGTCAGAAGGACATGCGCTAATGCAGTGTCCCTCAGTGGCGGATCCAGGAGGCGATCGGGCAATCGCCCTCCTAGCAGGTGCAGGCTTCCTGCAGCTGCAGACTATATACATGTCCCCTCGCCTGAGAGGCAGACAGACATCCTGCCCGGCCACTCTGATTGTGTTTTAAACACAATCAGAGAGACTGGGCAGCATCCTCTGCCTGGTCTCTGTCGACAGGGACATATATATATAGCCAGCAACTGCTGTAAAAGAAAAAGGGGGCTGGGCACTAAAATCACCTCCCTCCCTCCAAGAAAAATTGACACAAACACAGAAGCACCAACAACAGTAGCATTCAGTCAACAAACAAGAAATTATAAGATGGATAGTATGCAGAAAAGGTAAATGCTAAAAGGCAAACATAACTCAAAATGTAGTGTGGAATAAAATAGTGAATCGCCTAGTGCCGCCATTAAGGAGATGCTGGACAGGTATCTCACAGTAGGATAGAGTGTTTCTGTCAGCTTGTTTAGTATAAATAAAAATTGGTATGGATTTTTGTTTGGGGCTCCTTTTCACACTCCTCCAGTTGGAGTTTTAATTTTGTACAGTTTTTGAATAATTTCCCTCCTATATGCTTTACGGTAATGCAGTGGTTCATGTGACTATGATGCATAGCCTAGTCTTCTGGTCTATCTTTCATCTCTGATATTTTTATATTCCCCACTTTCAGGTAACCTTTAATGTTACTTAATATATGAAACCAATTAGTAAGAGTGAGTTATTTTAATAGAGACGTTTCACCCCGCAATTTGCCAGTACCAATTTTGTAGAAGCCTCACATCACTACTCTGTGCTGTTAGGATATCCTGCTCCATACACGAACGAGCTCTCAGTCTGCAGCTTTCAGTTCCCGTCCTCGCATCATGACACTGCACCATGGCAAGATCAGAACACCCATCTCCTGCAATGAACGTGCTCGAGTAATCTTATTCTCTAGGGCGGTGGATGTTGGTGATTCCTTATAAATAAACAATAATAACAATAATAATAATAATTGATTGATTTTTTTAAATAATTTTTCCACCACACAAAACGAGTCCTATATTGTCTCTCTTAAATATATGTTTAAACACAAATATACATGGTACAGTTTTGCCACGTCTCTTTATATGTGTGTATTATGTCTGCTTGACTTGATTTATTTAAATAGTCTCTATATTGTCTACTAGTGATGAACAACCTACAGAGGATTCTGCTGCTCTACTTGCTAATCACAACAAGTTATTTTACTACTAAACAAAGTTTAGTTCCCTCCCCGCTGTGTGATCCATCTCCTCCCTACCAGATATTTATATTGCTGCACAGTAAACAGTCACACTTACATAGCAGTGACATAAAAGAGAACTGCTGGGTTAATGTTATAATTAATATTGCACCCAAAGTATTCCAGCAGCCTGGAGGTAAATACCACCGGAGTGGTGAAGCACCCAGAGAAATAAAATCATCTCTTACACACATGTGAGATGATTAGAGCCAGACCTCTCTCCAGCAAACTCTCTGCGATTAGGGGATTCTAAACCAATTTCTCCAGTTACAAACCAGTCTGTGCTTGAGGACCACCAGGAGTAGGGTTGTGACATGGTAATTTACATATCAAAAGGCAGTGTGGCTAATTGTGGAAAGCGACATGTCCATAAAGTTGTAGGTTGTAATTTCATTATTCATTGACACAGTTAGTGTTTGGTTTGTATTAGCGCAGGCACTAGGCTGGGTGGTAAGGGACTGTCAAGTATTCTGTGCAAATGATTTGACATCTTCCTTCATTGGTGGCTCTGAATTACAACAAACCAGAGTCTGTGCCAGCAGAAAACATCTGACTGCCAGATGAGCAGACTCATGACAGCATCTCATCTATAGGTATAGTCCACTGACCCCACACATGTTTTCTAACATTATTATCAGACCACAGAAATGTAGGTGAAATGCAACATCTGCATACATCTGTGCTCAGTATGTTGAATGCTACACACAATATATGACTTCTTGCAGAGATCAGCAATGCCTTACAATCTAGCAAGGGGAAAACCAATACAGATCCTCCAGGAAACTGAAGCTGAGATTGGTACAAAGCAGACAATGGATGAACATGGCTCATTTTTCAAACACTGGGAAGCAACGTAAAGTCAAAATAACTGCAAGCTGTCTCATGTTTGTTATGAGACTATGCAGCATTTGATCAAAGACTAGATATATCACTAGACTTTTGATTTTTAAATAAATATGCTTTCTCCAGGCTCCAGAGCATACAGAAATAGGGCGTGCTGTATACATATATTGTAGACATTTCACGTATGTTGTTAATAATGCTCATGCCACTGTAGGGGGAATTGGAGGGGGGTCTATGGTTCAGGCATCTGCCGCATAGTTCTCTATTTATTTATTTTTTTAATCTATGTCACATTGTAAAACATAAAATAGGAAGAGTACTATCTGTAATGTACAGCCAAAACAATGTTACCATCTCCTTTTGCGAAATATTCAGCATTAAATTTTAACAGTCAATGTTTATTAAACATAATGGGCCTGATGCAAATTCGGACTCAAATTGAGCATCAGTTACACTCAAACACAGCGCATGGAAACTGTGTCTGGCCTTGAGTAATCCTAACAGAGGAGGAGACAATAAGAGGGAGAGAAATGTAGTGAGGAACAGAATGAGATTGTCAACATGGTGCATATAGTGACATGAGAAAAAAGTACACTTAAACAAATATGAGCATAAGATTACTATGGTAGGAATACCAGGAAAGATTGGAATGGTGGATGATTTCATTATGTAGAACAAAAGAGGTTGTAGTGAGTGATAAATGATCCAGGTCAATCAGTGTTTGTCCTATAGATATGCTGTAGTAAAAGTGGGGATTGATGCTTGATAGCACTTACATGTTGCATGAAGTTTTCTATGAATTGTAGCTGCACCAGTTCCCAGCTCTCACGCACAGATTGCATTATTTGGGCACATTAATAAGTGGAGGTTCTAGACCTGTAGCATAGCAGATAAGTGCAATGGGCATGTTTTAAGAGCAGGAACAGATAATTACTTTTGTGTGGGGGGGGGGAGGGGTAAAGGTTTAAAGGACAAAAATATATTTTATTGTTTTAAGTAATAGAAATAAGCATTTTTTCCTATAAGAGACCAGAAGTTATCATCTGATCATTCAGTGACATTGTTTTATATAGAATTGGTTGAAAAAAAAATCAAGTTGTATGTTGGTGGCATTCAATTCAGTACAATGAAATGTAGATGACCAGAGTTCAATTAATAACCCTAATGTTGCGGGTAAAAACTGGGCATTGTAATTGTCAAATATCTGGTCCAACAACCCTATAACTGTTCTACATTGTATATGCACAGAAAATATAGTTCTCATCTGTCAAATAAAATTATAATATGCATGAAGATATTACTCTTTTTTAACACAATGATCATAATGCCAAACAGGCAGTGGTAATATGTATTGTTCAGTTGTATGTGATTGTAAAGAGATTAAATTCCTTCATTTGGAAACAAAATTGGTCGTGATGTGTAGGACTATGAGTGATCTATAGCAGTTTTCACAGACCCAGTCTTCAGGACCCCTAAAAGTGCAGGTTTTCCAGGTGACAAGGGAAATAATTATACCACCCGGGGATCTGTTACAATGTGTCAGTCAGTAATGAGTACACCTGTGCTAAAGCAAAGAGATATGGAAAACATGCACTGCTAGGGGTCCTGAGAACCAGATTTAAGAAACACTGATCTTTAGGACTATTGACTAACTGCAGCAATGACAATGTCTACACTCCTACAGTAACTAACATTAGCTTCCACAGAGCATCTTATATTATTCTAATAGCATACAATATGAATATATTTTTTCTGATGATCAATGTTTTATATTGCATTGGCATGGAGCGGCATCACCCTCTAGCGCATACTTGAGTTAATTAAAGGGTAGTTTGGTTTCAGTTTTATTTACATTAATTAGATAAGCATTGCATTTTGTATCTGTCTGTCTGTGTCTATATTAGGAAATTTATATTGTAAGCTCCTATGGGGCAGGGACTGATGTGAGTTCTCTGTACAGCCCTGCGGAATTAGTAGCGCTATATAAATAGCTGCTGCTGCTGATGATTTGTACTATGCCCTGTCCTGATGAAAATGTATATATAGAGCAAAAGGTTGGAATAATAAATGGACTTATAATTGTATTAATTCAATGTCTGTGAGTGTTATCCACTCAATATTCTTAAAATATTGAAAACAGATATTGTAATGGTGTAAATAATGATTAGGTTGTATCCAAGGCTATTCTTATCATTAGGTGAGGCAGAAACAAGGTGCTCAGCTTACATCCCAGTCCTCAACAACTCTCCCTTTCCTAACCAGCTTCTCCACTCATGGGATTAGCATACATTAATTGCACATAGAAGTGCCCGGAGATTCACAGGCTGGTGAGATCTCTGCTGCATTGTCTGTATGAGGGGCAGAGAAAAACAGAGGTAAAAGCAGTTTCTGCAGCTAAAGGGTGTGGTGCCATCTCAGATCAATAGGAAGCTATTGGTCTATACAGACACCTGCGGGTTTGAAAAAGTGGAGATGTTCGAGAAAAAATCTCATTCTGCTCCGCCCTCTCCCTTGCTAAACAATCCTTCTTTAAGCCCCTCATTTCTTCTCACTCCTCCAATCCTCGCCGTCTCTTTCCCACCTTCAACTCCCTCCTCTCTCCACCCCCCTCCCATCCCGCCTTCCCTCTCTGCCTCTGACCTCGCCACCTTTTTCACTTCCAAAATCGAGGCCATCAGACTCAACATCTCCTCCTCCCATCCCGCTCTTCCCCCCCTTTTCCCGCCTCCACCCCCCAACATCCAGACCTGGTGATCCTTCTGCCCCACCTCGGGTGTAGAAGTTCGCTCACTTATTCTATCCTCTCCACCCTCCACCTGTCCTCTCGACCCTATCCCCTCTCGCCTCCTTCGCTCTCTCTCTTCCACTGCTTGCTCTTACCTCGCATACCTCTTTAACCTTTCACTCTCCTCTGGAGTAGTCCCCTCCTCATTCAAACATGCTCTTATCTCTCCCATCCTCAAAAAACCTAATCTTGACCCCTCCTTCCCTGCTAACTATCGCCCTATCTCACTTCTCCCCTATGCCTCCAAAAAACTTGAGAGGATTGTCTACAGCCGCCTCTCCAAACACCTCTCGGACTACTCCCTCCTCGACCCTCTCCAATCAGGCTTCCGCCCCCTCCACTCCACTGAAACTGCCCTGGAAGTTACCAACGACCTCTTATTAGCCAAATCCAAGGGTCACTTCTCCCTACTCATCCTCCTTGACCTCTCTGCGGCCTTCGACAAACGTTGACCAACCCCTCCTGCTACAAACTCTTCTCTCTCTCGGCCTATCTGGGTCTGTCCTCGTCTGGTTCACCTCATACCTTGCGAACCGCTCCTTCTCTGTATCCACGTCTGGCTCTTCCTCCACCCCCTCCCCTCTCCCTGTTGGAGTCCCTCAGGGCTCTGTTCTCGGCCCTCTTCTATTTTCACTCTATACCTCCTCCCTTGATGCTCTCATCTCCTCCTTCGGTCTTCAGTATCACCTTTACGCTGACGACATCCAACTCTACATCTCCTCGCCCGATTTCCCCCCCTCCCTTCTCTCTCGTGTATCCGACTACCTCTCGGCCATCTCCTCCTGGATGTCCTCGCGCTTTCTCAAAATTAACATCTCTAAAACTGAAATAATTGTCTTTCCTCCCCCCAGGCTCCCCTTCCACCATGACCTCTCTATCACTGTCAACAACACCTCTGTCACCCAACTTCGCTGCCTGGGCGTTACCTTCGACTCCTCTCTCTCTCCTTTACCCCCCCATATTCAATCCCTTGCCCAAGCCTGTCGCTTTCAACTTCGCAACATTGCCCGCATCCGACCTTTCCTCTCTCAGGATGCCACCAAAACCATCATTCACGCTCTCATTATCTCACGCCTTGACTACTGCAACCTCCTTCTCACCGGCCTCCCCCTCTCCCACCTCACCCCCCTCCGCTCTATTCTGAACGCGGCTGCCAGACTCATCTTCATCTCTCGCCGCTCCTCCTCTGCTTCCCCTCTCTGCCTTGCCGTACACTGGCTCCCCATCCCCTATAGAATCATCTTCAAACTCCTGACCACCACATACAAGGCACTCTCCCAGTCTACTGCCCCCTACATCTCCAACCTCCTCTCCATTCACACTCCTGCCCTCTCCCTGCGCTCGGCCAATGACCGTCGTCTCTCCTCCACTCTAATCACCTCTTACCATTCCAGAATCCAAGACTTCTCCCGAGCAGCCCCCCTTCACTGGAATGACCTCCCTCGCTCCGTCCGTCTCTCTCCCACTCTAAGCTCCTTCAAACGGGCACTAAAAACCCACCTGTTCCTCAAAGCCTACCATCCTTCCTCCTAACCCGCTCTCCCCTCCCTCCTCCCGTCCCCTCTTCTCTCCTTTACATCATCTGGCCCCCTTTGTACCTGAGTCTTGTTCACCCTCCCTTAGGATGTAAGCTCATTCGAGCAAGGCCCTCTTCCCTCCTGTGTCCTTACCTACTCTTCTGCTCCGTCTTTTCTGCATCCGCCTGCTTGGAGCTTCCGAAGTTTTGGTATTTTTGTTTACTGCTCAGTAATATTTTACCCTGTACTGTCTATTGTTTGTGCATTGTACGGCGCTGCGGAACTCTTGTGGCGCCTAACAAATAAAGGATAATAATAATAATAATAATAGATGTTGTCTATAGCAACCAATCAGATTCTAGCTATCATTTTGAAGACTGCACTAAATAAATGAAAGCTAGAATCTGATTGGTTGCCATAGGCAACATCTCCACTTTTCCAAACCCGCAGTTTAGTAAATCTAGCCCCCAGCCTCAGTCCACTCTCATTTAATCACCACTGCTGGGCCCCAAGGAAGGCCCATTCATGGAAACCCACATCCTTCAATGGTCAGCACCACTGCGGGAATGCTGATAGCAGTGAGACCAATCAAACCAGACTATCTATCACAATCAGTCCCACGGGACCCTAACGATGGTGGTGCAGAATTGTATAACTTTATGTACCATGTAATTTTACGATCATTATAGTTTTTTTCTGCAGGTCAAATAGTCCCACAGACCCATATGGCAAATTTTACTAAACACAGCAGCCTGGACTTTGATAAATAGGTTCTTCTGATGCTGAATCACATGGTCCCATTAAGGCTAACAACGTAATTAAGTAATCTAGAACAACTGCTAGCTGCAGCTTTCTGTGTATATGTGTCTTATCAACATATACCAATTGGTTTCCAAATAGTTTTGATAAACTTAAGATCTCAATTTCCCTTCTGAAATCATCCGTAATGTCTACGTAAATTTCTCCTGACATCCGTAATGAGGGACTGTTAGGAGTACAAAGTGTGGTGCACCCCTCTCACTAGTTCAAGGGAATAGTTGGATGTCACGTCACAATTTGTCTACATATAAACCAATTTTCCCGACAGGATGGTAAACACAGACCCTGTTTGAAACTCTAGATGGAAAAAACAGATGGGAATACCACAAACATTGTCCCAAATTACAAAAGATTTTAAAGCCATTTAACCCTTACAAGAAATGTATTACAACAATTACCCAGGAACTTAAATCAAACTAGTGTTAACCACCATTCCAGCATAATAACAGAGTGTTTTTAATTATCCCTAATATTTTTTTAACAGAATCACTTGTTTTTAGACAACCTATTTACACTATGTATGAAGTTGTAATAAAATAGACATACATACAAAAATGAGATTAGCTGATCTGTTTTTTAATATTAATAAAAAAATAAAAAAAAATACATCAGATAAAAACAAATTATTGTATTATCATTAAGGAGTAACTTTGCACCTTAGCAAAACCGTGTTGCATTAGAGGGGAAAGTACATTTAAAATGTGGGAACAGATTTATAGTTGGGTTAGGACATGTCCTAGATCAACTTTGAATTTCAGTGTAAAAACAAAGTTATCAAGTATTTGTTTCCTACATGACAAAAAAGCCAGTATTTACCTTATGTGCAAAATAATAAACTAATTTGCACCCCTTTTATTGTAACATGGTTTGTCCCGGAGAAGATTTACTCCTGTTTTTGTCTTGTTCTCCTTAATGACTCTGACCCAATGGGGGGTATTCAATTGTTCCTCCGGGCGCCGCCGGAACGAGCGCGTTAAAACTATTACCGTTTTACAGTAATTACTCGCTCAATTTCAGCTCGCAGCTCCCTGAGCAGCGAGCTGAAATTGAGCGAGTAAATAACCGTATGAACGGTAATTACGCGCAATATTACCGTATAAACGGTAATAGTTTTAACGCGCTCGTTCCGGCGGCGCCCGGAGGTACAATTGAATACCCCCCAATATGTCTAAGTATTATTGTGCAATACAATCTTTGTGTTTTATTTAACTTTCATTGTCATATAGTTCAATCACATGGGTCTTAAAACAAAATATTGAACATACATTTTTTGGAGTAATTTTGGGCATCCAGGATGGCTCAAAGTAATCACTGAAAAATTAAATGAAATAAACACTTAGGAACTCATGCAGGATCAGAGCCAGTATAAGATCAAATATAGCACTAGACAGGGTAGAACTTTTGGGCCCCTATAATCTCCATTTCCATTCTACGCATCCATTCATCAACTCATTATCATTAATATTTCACCATTCTAATCTCAAACACAAAATTCATATACAGTGACCATTCATGATATTGTCCACAATGTCCAAATATAGTTTATCCCTACAGTGAAAATACATGGTTTCAGAAAAGCAAAGCCCATATGTTTACACCTACTTAGCCATTGCATGAACATACAGCAGAAGCAGTGCCCATGTATGATAATACCAGCCTGCACTGTGATTGCATGAATAAAGACCAGCTGAGGAGGCCGTATATAATTATAGCTGGCTGCAGTGATTATATGACTTAATGATTATGGACCTGATTCATTAAGGAAAGTTAAGTAAACAATTGAGTAAGTAGTCTGAACAAAACCATGTTGCAATGCAAAGGGTGCAAATTAGTTTTCTATTTTGCACATAAGTTAAATACTGACTGTTTTTTCATGTAGCACACAAACACTTAAAAGCTTATTTGTGCACTGAAATTTAAAGTTGATATTTGTGTGCTACATGAAAAAACTGACAGTATTTAACTTATGTGGAAAATAAAAAACGAATTTGCACCCCTTGCATTGTAACATGGTTTTGTCCAGGACACTACTTGTCAAGCCTAAATCAAAATCATTGTGCCTTGGGTTATTTTCAATGTCTTGAATAAACTTAAACTATAGTGTGATTCCAAAATCTGAACAGCTGTAAGAGACAGTCTTTTTTACTTGTTAGAGTCACTTGTATAACATGTGCATGGTAGTAGGGATTATGAATTTGGTGAATTTGGTTGCAGGCCTAGGCCCCTAGCACAGGAGGGGAGGCAAATTTTAGCCCGGGGGCAGGACTTGACACAGCAACCTATTAGGAACATTTTAAAGGAAAAAAATGCAGGTGGCCCAGTGATCCAGCCCAAGGTAGCCCACTATGGGGCCGGCCCAGGGGGCAGATGCCCCCTGCGCCCCAGCCCAGTCTGCTCCTGGCCTCAAGTCTTTTGACATTTCTAACCAACAGCAGTGTCCATCAGTGGCGAAACTACCATTTGTGCAGCAGGTGGACATAATGGGGCCCACTGCACGGGGAACTAGAAAGCTGTGGGCCCAGGTTCCCTCCTCCCCGCTTCCCTGCACTGGGGCCCATTCCACCCCTGGCGTCCATAGATTATGAAATACCTGTATGCTGTGTCACACATCATTATATGCAATTATAACAATAATCATGTGACTCTTTTCAGTCTTTGCTGAGCGTGAATGGTAATTGACTGCTGGATGCCTGGTCCTGCAGAGGTAGCTAGCTTAGAATGAATGGAGCTTGGCATTTGGATGGAGAAGAAGGAGCCCTCTAAATTTGTAGGGAAGTGGTGACACATGGCACCATGCAATCTCTGATGTCTCTATGGCTGCTATGTCACTTCATCATCTATGTCACTGCACTGCTAGGCCATATGGTGCGAAAATTGGACCAGTGCTTATTACCAGGCTCTAGGCTCTTGCATAGGTTACCTAACAAATAATCTGCCCATCTTATACTTCATACTTTATACTAATCATTGAGAATATGGTAATGGAATGACACTTCTTTTCTCCTTATTTAGCCATCGACTGTACTGCATATTCCGGCAGCTCTCCATCCAGGATCACCACCAGCTGTGCCAACACGCCAATAACTAAGCACCAACACGAGAAGCATCCAGTCCTGTATCCGTGCTACCAAAAACCGCCAACCAGATTTGCAGAGACTGCTTAATTCTCTGCCCATCCAACTTATAGACCATGTCTACCCCTCCTCTATGACACCAGATGGGTGTACTCCCATAGTTATCTATTAAACCCCAGAGAATAATACAGTTTGAAGATACAGCCTCAGCTTTTAAATTGTCTTCAGGCTTATTTCAGTTCTTTTTTTTTATTGAGTTCTTATTTCCACCATTTCTTTGCTAAGGTACTTTTTTCCCTACAGAGGTTTTTGTCTATTGCCATATACAATGTCTGGTATATATACCGGAAGTATTTTATCCTTTTTAGAGACACAAGAGGATTTTTTGTTAACTTGTTCTTGTTAGTTAAATGTATCAACTTCATAGTCCGTTTTCTGTC